>NC_089747.1:63893639-63936139 GCF_040412425.1 Macrobrachium rosenbergii | reverse complement strand
TGATATAGAAATAAAGATCACGTTAGAATGAAAGAAATATATTGTTGTTTTCATGGTAATTTCAGCTTCAGACCTTTTGCAAAGTATCTGCAGTCTATTGTAGCGTATATTTTTTTATGTATCTTTTATTTCTCATTCAGAATCTGTGTTGAATTCTTCTGAAGAGAACACTGAATACCTTTTCTATATTTAGGTTTTTGGTAAAATTGTATACTTCAGTTGTAGATTACATTATGATGATTTTTTCTTAACATTTTTCTCAGAAATATATTGTAAAAAGCTTTTTGACCCCAGTGATGATGAAAACTTCAATAGAGATCATGACGAGATAAATAACATGTAAATAATCATATTATATTCTACAACAGTAGGGCCTCGTCATTGTCACTAACATTAAATGAGAAAATAAGGTGCATTATAATGTGCTTACAGAGACAAATAGTTAAAAGGATTTTATTCCTCTTCAGTTAATGAGATAAGCCAGTGCCTTTCAAAGTTAATTTTTAAAGCACTTTAGATTTTTTCTCTTGAAGCCATGAAAAATCATCTCGGCATAAAATATGAGAAGGGCTAAGAAATGTTTTAGTCCATTAAGAATATCTGGGCTTATGCAGGGGAAGTGCTCAGGAAGTTTGACTTATGAAACCGAAAATATGAGATTTGTTGGTGACGAAACGCTTTTGACACATTTTCTTTACAGCAATTATGCAACAGTCAGATGATATATATATATATATATATATATATATATATATATATATATATATATATATATATATATATATATATATATATATATATATATATATATATATATATATATATATATATATATATATATATATATATATATATATATATATATATATATATATATATCGTGTTAGACCCTGAACATTGTCGTTAACCATTTATTAGTGTTAAAAAAAGCGTAACTGAACATAACTTGACGTTAGCTCATTAAACCTCAGTATTGCCTTTGTAAAGATTAGACTGTGTTTTGGCTTAACAAATGCTAGTGTTTCTTTCTCCATACATTGCAGAAAAGGTGTGTGAACCACTGTAGAACCACCTGTATCCACTGTGTCCCTACGTCCATTAATCAGTTTATTTTTTTGAGTGTTAATTCATCATATTTTATTCCATATTAAGGGGCACTTAATCTTGTCAATTGTGTAATTAACTTGAAAGTGCCAGGAGCCCCAGGGTATATGGGCTGTTTGTAATGATTCTTCTGATTCATATAAATACATTTTATTAATTTAGACCTGGAATTTCTCTCCTGGGTCCTTCCATTACTTGAAATAAAATTTTCCTACCATTCATTCTTGCAGTTAGATGTGTCATATCCAAAGGTGTGAACTTGCAATCCACACACACTTGTAGCATTGGTGACCTTGCAATAGGATCTTTCTTGGAACTTTCAAGTGTCGTGTGCAATGTTTGTAGCAAAATTAGCCTAAATCCCTTTACATTCTATGGGCATACAGCTGGACAGAGGTTATACAGCGTAAGTATCCATTTAACGTTTGGTGTTCTTAAATCTGTGACTAGGAACTCGTAAATTCCAGATTTTATACTACATGCATTCAAGAGGAACAAGTGGGCCTTGAAGATAGGGAATTCCATTCATCCAGCTCAGGTAGTAGCATTCCCATTTATGTAGATTAGTCAGGAGTTATTGCTACTACATGTTGGCAAATTGCATGACCCAGCTAGTCAGGAATTTAGCCAGGAAATGAATCAGTGAAAGTGATAACTCAAGAGGGAAAGTGCAAAACTTTTATCTCTGTCTGTTAGGTAATGTTTATTTGGTGGCAACAGAATTGGAGTGCAAACTCTGCCCACCACCAACCCATTTTTTTTTTTTCATTGAAGCCTAAATTTGCTTTGTAGGAGATTAACATTATAATTTTGATAACCCTAGTCACTGTGAATTATCATCGGTGCTTTTTGAGTGCTATTACCTTTAGCATACGCTCATGCGTCATTTCAAGCAGAACAGAGTCATGTTCATTGTGTATCATAAACAGAGAAGCATTCATGCGCACATCTGTTTTGTTTTTTGGCTGGTTCATTGTCTCACCTCATTCCTTCATCTGCTTTTATTTTTGCCTGTGAGCACCAACTCGCGCGCACACTCGTCAGCCTTTTACCTGCCATTCAATGAACCACCATTTTGAGTAATCTGTCAGCTTTCATTAGCCATTAGCTATCCCACAGCCTTGACGTATCTTCCTCTCACACAAAACATGATCACTGTACAAATTTTATGACGTCATTTTAACTTCTTTTGGGTCTCATGCAAGCCGGTTTCTTATGGAAGTGTCAGTAATTCATGATAGTATTGTAAACTTTACTGACCGTGGTAATTCTTTAATAAAAATCCACTATTCAACAAGAGTAATAAATCATTGATGATACATCCAGTCCATCTGAGGTAAGACTTTGAACACTTAAATTACGAGTAACATTGCTAGTGTAAACACTATATTGTTATTTGTTATACAAACTATTGCTTTACAGCACGTTTAAAAAAAAAAAAAATCCTAACTTACGAGCTACTAAATGCTGGAAGTCGGTTCTGCCTCACAAACCACTGCAATATTTTTGCTAACCCATTAAAGCTTCTACTCCATTAAAATCGGCACTAGCACGCCTTTTACTCAGAGATTACTGTCCACGGCCAAGGTCCTCGTATAGTGGGTATCAAGAGCACATTTTACTCAATTCTCTGTAATGAGTCCGCACTGCTAAGTGCCACAAACCCAGTTCATTGAACTCATCTACACCAGAGTACTATTTTCGCAGTGTCTTCATTATGTTTTCGGAACAAATTTACTGTTCTTCAGAACAACCCAACCATTCTCGGGAAAAACCTACCGTTCTTCAGAACAAACTAACTGTTCTTTGGAACCAACCAATCATTCTCCAGAACAAACCAACCGTTCTTGAGAACAAACCAACCATTCACTGGAACAAAACAAACCATTCTTCAGAGCAAACAAGCTGTTCTCTGAAATAACCTACCGTTCTTTGGAATCATACCTCTGCACTCGGCAAGTGAGTGATTGTTGTGTTCATTACTTACCTCGCACTTTACATACCTAGCATAAGTTTGCTGTACTCCACCTAACTTCGCCTGTGATCTCTGCACATTGAGTGCCTACTCCAAGTCTGCGTCATTTATGTAACTTGAGCTGTGGTATCACAAATTCATGCCTTAAGTGTTCCCACCAGTGTGCTTATTGCATAACTGGCAAAGTGGTTTCACCATGCATTGGAGTGCTAGCAGATCTTGCATTTCCTGCCAGGTTGCACTGTTTCCACGCCCATCCACACTGTGAGTGCCACATATCTGGCCCTCAGGACCACCTGCCTTAAGTGACACCACCATTACTGTGCATCAGAACTCAACCTGCACTTGTGCCGCAGCACTGAGTGCCACCAGCATATCCTTCACCTTACTTGCACTTCAGGTAATCCCCATTGGGCCCTCCGAGTGCCACCTACTCACTCAAGGAATTCTCCTGTGCCACCTTCTGTTGGGGATCACTCTACTGTATTTGTAGGCCCTCACCCGAATTACTGCAATTGGCAACTGTCCCAGTGCCATCCATTTGAGGCCTGTTGAATCACCTGCTAGTTCTCCAGAATGACCTCACACTTAGTGCCACTGCCACCTCACCAAGGGGCACTCCCAATTACTAGTGGCGCCACCCACTGGCCCACATCATTGCATAACCACACCCTGTCAAAAGCAGAGTGCCATTTCTATTCCATGCAATTGCTTGCACAGTCCACCAACTACCTACTTCACACCTTGCTTGGAACCTTAGGCCCACAACAACCGCAGCAGCAACATGTCTGCTGAAGACTACAGGGCCTTCCTGGAAATCGGGAAGGGGATTAATCTCAGAGGGGAGCAAATGACACGTAAATCCACGGACAGGTAGCTGCTGCTCAGAAGAAGAGGTTAGAGAAGGAGGCTGCCACTAAGAAGAAGGAAGCTGCTGCTAAGAAGGAGAGAGAGAGGAGAAGGAAGTTGACGCTGAGAATGAGAGAGAAGAGGAGGCTGCCATTGAAAGGAAGGAGGAGAAAACAAAGACAGTTCGAATTAGCCTTGGTACAGGAGAAAGGAGCTCTTGCTGAATTGGAAAGATGAGAAAGGAAAGCCAGTGAAACCATGAGCTAGCAATTGAAAGGCCCACCAGGAGAATGCCATGGCACTCACCCAATATAGGGCCAGAGCATCCCACTCCAGCACCTCCAAATTCCATCCCCAACAGCATAAACTTGCTAATCCCAAAGTGTAATGATGCAGAACCTGAGGCATGGCTTGAACAAATGGAATGCAACTTCAGCAACTATGAACACATCAAAGCAGAACTCCTGATCCTTGCCAAACACGAGGAGCTGAAAAGGTCTGGTTGCTTTCTGTTCGTTAGACAATGGTAATCAGGAGACCTTGAAGAGAGATCAGAAAGGCAATCATCAAAGCCCTATGAAACCACTCCCTGAGTGCTGGAGACAGCAGTGGCTCTTCTTACCAAAAGTGGGTCAAAACTTGTGCAGACAGGGCCTATCACAAGACTTGGGCTGTTAAGCATCAGGTAGACTCCCACTCGAGATCACTCCTCAGGACCTCCTTGGCATGTGCAGCTGGAAGACTTCTTTTACTAAGGCCTAAGTGCTAGCTATCTACCTATGTGAAATCCCAAGACACCGTGGAGGCGCTGCCATAGCGGATGATTGGGCGCCTTTCGTCCTTCCGCCAGTTCCTGAGTCAGAAGATAACTCCTCCTGGTCACACCTCAGTGCCACCCCAACCAAAGCTCTTCTAAAAATATGCACTCATTGCAAAAGGAAATGGCACTTGGAATCCCAGTGCCGATCTAAAGAACTGGGCAGCTGCAACGCCTCCCTCTGATCAATTCGAGCAATATCAACAATTTTCCCCAGCTCCTAAAGGGGATTAAGCCACTGTTATTGCACTACATGCAAAATCTGGACACTCCACCAAGTGGAAGGATTTCCCTAGCAAAACAAACTACACCTACCATTGCTGGCAGTTACCAAGTATCATTCTTAGACCACTCCAGCTGAGGTCTCATATTTTATAGCGCCTCCTTGTGGTCACTACCCTGCACGCCAGGTCAAGGCATTTGAAGAAACTGGTGTGTAAATCTTTCTGATACAGTCCTATGGGGCTAAAACTAAAAATACAAACATATCACCAGTCCGAGAGTAGCAGTCATCCTGAAATTGACTCTCCAACAAGTTCATTTAAGGGTCACCAGGCCCCACAGGACCAAGATCTGCACACTTGCAGTAGCCAGAAGTACCTTCCTGGAGCTATGAACTCCTCCTGGGACAGGACTCCCTGCCTCCACCTAACTCAAGACTGCCTGGGCAGTGCCAGTCTCCATCCTTCTTGAACATTGAGCCATTTCCAAATTTAATTCTTGTACTGGCCCTGCCTTAGTGTCAGTTCAAAAAGCACGCCATAGGTCTCCCATCAGGGAGATCCAGTCTGACCCACCTCTCCTCTCCCGGCTTGACCCCGCTACCGGTGTTGGTAGAGAGCCAGCCCACAGTTTACCTGGGTCCTTCCTGATTTCCCTGACCGCAGTGACTCGCCCCTGGTGCGGCCTCATGCCATGCCTGAGTTGGTCATGCAACCTGCAGACCTTTCGCACCCCAACTGCTTCTCTCTCTCTCTCAGTCCTCAGAAGATAAGGTTCTGGTGGACAATTCTCTAACATCCCAGCTGGTTGCGAGGATCAAAGGAACTGCAATGGCAAATGGTTGAAATTGCTGACACTGCCCTTACTTTGGCTGCCTCAGCAGCCGGGTAGGTGGCACTCAACACCTTCCTTGGACTTGATTCCACCGACTCCTCCTACAATGTTGAACAGTCAACCTAAGAAAAATTCAAGGAAGAAAAGTCAGTGACATAGAACGTCCAGGTAGCCTACTAGAACCACTGAGCTCCCCTGGCACTCATGCCCATATGGCACAGTGCCCCCACTTTAATCGAGTAATTTGGCACCCAAACCAAAGTAAACTTGTAAATTACTTTCTTCTTGTAACTAATCACTTATACTCTCATTTATGCCTTGTAATAGCTCACCTTTTACTTTGCATCACTCTTCTTCTTTGCATCACATTCTGCCCAATGCAGTGCCAGCCACCATATCTCCTGTCACTACAAGTCATTGACTCTCCTTTCCATGCAATTGCTTGTGGCCAGTAACTCAACCCCTCTGGAAGGAAATTGATTGTATTATATATATATATCTCTCTCTCCTTTTTTTATATGTTTCCCTAGTGCAATTAGATCTTATGACTCAGTTATTACTTTTACTCGAAATGGCCTTATGAATGCAGGACCATATAAACACGAACAAAAAGAAGTACACGGAGCGGAGGCTCTTCACTAGGGGGAAGTGCGTGAAACACGTGGATATAAAAATAGTTATATTTGATACTTTGAGTCAAGAGAAAATTAACTGAAAATACGGTAAATTACCGTAGAAGTCCTCCCGAAGGGGAGCCCAGGAATGCAGGAACACGGACCAAGGATGAATTCTGCTACAGCGTCTTTGAAGCGATATTTGGTTGCGTTACACATCTAATGCTGATTTGATTAGATTATGAGAAGTGCACTGAAGGCGCAGACTCCCCAGGCGTTACTTGTGACTCAGAGAAAGAAGCTGTGAACATGGGTAAAGCGGGCAAAGATATCAGGGAACACAAAGTTATAGGCCCAGGATTAATAAATGCAAGGCTAGTAATCATGTTAACAACTCGTTTTGGTACATTACCACATTTGTGAGGCCTGGGGATGACAGAAGTCTTCTGCCGAGAAACACGTGTGGGGCCGTGGATAAAATGGTAGCCTCCTCTCCAAGGTATTTCTTCGAAACCTGCGTGAATTTAAGTGGAAAAGGGCGCCCTTGGGGATGATGAAAGGCCGCCGTTTAATGTCAACCGCGTTTGGAAGACACAATCCCACCTTTTTTGATCTTCTAAGGCCACGTCAGGTCGAACCTGGAACCCCCAAGAGCGACGATAGGATCACGTGTGTGGAGCGGAGGGCAGGGGCAACGGCCCAAGACTGGACTTTGTTCGCTTAAACTAAGCGAGCGTGTGGGGCGAGCTATCCTGGCCCTATTTTTATTGCTTCTGGACAGGGTAGGGGGCGATGTCTGACCCAGATCCTTAAACCCGGATATCATGAAAACGATTTTCTTTCCCTGTACCAAGAAAACAGTGCAAAGCCAGTTTACTGTCCCAAACTATTATATTTTCTCCTGAGCCCTTGTTCCCCGACCTTCCAAAATTCAAACCAACCCAAAGCAGGAAGGAGAACAGTTTCCCTGCTGGATTTTGGTGCTTTACTCTTTAGCTCCTGGCAGATAATATTCACCTATAGCGGAGTGCGAATATTGACAAAAAGCAAAAATGGCGAAAGCGTTAAAACTTTGTTATCTTTACTGCTACAACCTTTGCTACTTTATTTGTAAAACTCTGATGCCACACTAATCAATAACAAACTGAAGGTTTACTTTAGAACGAGTGCAATTTAGAATATACAATAAAGGTAAACTTGCTTACCAGAGTGGTATCGCTCAAATACTTCTAAAAACACTGTTTCTACCCATTCTTTATTCGATTTACTTTGCTGGGGTAATAAGGCGCTCAAGAAAATAAACAAGAACACTTCCAAAATTTCAAAATAACAACAACAAAATAAAACATACAAGGCAAATTTAAAAGGAAACAATGTAAACACAGTTCCTTAATGCTATCCTGGAATTACAGGCATTCTGCCTATTACTTGTGCCTTGAAGGCGGCATTCATGACAATACACTGTAGGTATTAAAACCATCACTCCATACCAAAATTGTAATAATAGAATTCAATTCTTCTTTCAATCGACCTCAATTGTTCACAAGCGCGACAGGCATAACTAATATTTCCCACAGACCCTAATCTGAAGGAGGACAGAACCGACAGCTGTGAGGCAGAGGGTGTCAGCGGGTTTTAATTACGCCAACAAGCGAGCTAGATTTTTACGTCTGCAACTAACTCAAGTTATGAAGCTATAAAATAGTTCTCACGACTTATGAATGGGGATAAACAAGTAGAGGAAAATGGACAAGATAACATTCTCCTGGGGATAATAAAAAAAGAAATGTAAATAAAAAATAAAAACACAGAACAACAACGAAGGATAACACGTCCTACTAAAGGGCAGGCCGCACCGCAGTGATTAAGAGCAACGTTAAAATTCGTAAAGGGCAAGTCTTGTGACTCAAGATTCATAAAAAAAAAAAAAAAGGAAAAGATTAAATGCAAAAGTAAATAATATACAGCGTAGAAAATAAAGAGATTAACAGAGTGAGGTATTTAGGATTTACTTGCTATCTAACTAATCGCCAGCAAGCAATGGTCAAATAACTCTCAGCCCAGGGCGGGGAAAAACCCAAAGCGCGTATCAGGAAAGTTGACACCTGCCTTGTGCCAAAGGGCGGGCGTAAGGCGTGCCACTTCTACTCTATCTCTCTTACTGCTTCAAGCCAGTGTTTTATACATTTCAAAAGGGGATGATATCCCTTATATTAACTGCGCTTGCGGTGGTAAGTAAGGGAAAGTGTGAAGGAAAGATCGATAGAGAAGGATGAGGATAGAAATTCCAAGGAAAGGAAGAAGATAGCGGAAGGCTGGCCTCCTCTCCTGGATGAAGGTGCCAGACATTCAAGATGAAGAAGGACTATACCAGGTTTTGCACAGGGCCAGAAGAGCTCAGGGCTCCTTGTGGACTACCTGCGATCCTTACACCCGTAAGTATCCGCGCGAACCTCTCCTCCTTGGACCGTTGTCCTTGGCCGAGGAATCGGGCCCGAGGCCAAAAGGGCGGCAAGGGGTGCCATCTGGGGTCAGCTGCTGCGACAGTGGCGGAATCTTATTCGCCATCTCGGACATTAGCAAAGCAGATCCCTTGAGTTCATCGGCCCAGGAAAGCGGGGCAGAATCATGACTCGCGGAAGATCTGGCGGCGAGAGAGAGGACGGCCGGAGGGCGAGTCCCGACTTGCTTGCAGGGTGACCAGCTCAGGCACTGACATTGGCACTGGCTGGTGGCGATGTGGTGAGTGGTCTCGTCTGTCTGGGTGGTTGAGTTAGCACTGCTCCAGTCTTGCGAAGGGGCACTGGCAGAGGAGCTGAAGGCGAGATTCTCCTGAAGGGAGATCTGGCTGAGAGCCTCCGCTGCTGCGGATGCGTGCGGTCACTGAACTCAGTTTGGATGATTTATTGCGCGGGGAATGGGGACCCCGGGATGGTGGTGGCTTGAAATGGGACGTAAGTCTTGGCCCAGGAGGACGTCATAGTCTCCTGGAATGTCATTCGCTCGTGAGACGAGAAGGTCCCTGGCTCTGTGGGGTCAGGTGACCCTCAGTTGGACCGTAAAGGGATCATTTTAAAATTGTTAATGCCCTCAATGGTGACGAGCTTGCGCCGGTCTATTATAGCTCCATAGGGAACTTTGTCCCTCCTTATGAGAAATTTGCGGCATGAAGTCGTCAAATGCCTTGACCTGGCGTGCTGGTGTTACCTCAGTGCTGCATAGATGGGACCCTTCGGCAGGAGGCCTGAGTTTCGGGATTCGTTACTGGGAGCGGCGGCGGGGTTCCTGCCCGTATTTCTAGGGCATTTTTGCCCGCGGGAAAAGTGGCCATAAACGCCTTACGCCCGTGCAAGGTTTGGCACAGAAATCTCTTCGCACTGCCCCAGCAGAGGCGCGGCGCGACAATGGGGGCTGTCGGGAGAGAGCGGGTGGTTTACTGCGGCATTGCTCCTTGGCATGCCCGATCTTTTACAGAACCCGCGCACGACAGGCTTCTGTGATTGCCTTCTTCGGCGGAGGGGCACGATGAGTAGCGGGTGGCGTAATTTTCAACGCTGCAGAAGCTCTCCTGGGGGTGATGGGTGTATAGATCCGTATTCGGCAGCCAATCAGCTAAGGTGGGGGCCAGCTTCTCCGGCGATGTGCGTGGCGAGGCGGCGGTGTGACTGAGTTCTCTATTTGTATTTGTTCGTTAGCGCCGTTGAGGTGGCCTTCGGCCTCAGGCCATTTGCGAACGCGCTCGGACTTGTAGGCCCAGTCTGCCCAGGTTTGATTGGCCTCCTTCACTGGCCGGCGTAAGGCGCCTCCTCCAGCATTCAGGGAGGTTTATCTAAATGCGCGTAGCATGGTCTGGCGGCCGACCTCCCAATCCTCTCCTCCTCCGGCAGGAGGGCCCGCAACATGAGCAATCAGGGCCTTCCTCCAGGAACTTACCCAACACCAAGTGTAGGCCTCAGGGCAGGCCTTGCCCCTGTCTCGGTGCTGTCGAGCCACACCTCGGGCTCGGCCTCCGTCACTTTGGCATGCAGGCGCGATAGCCTGGCTGAGACCTGTTCCCTGGGGGCAGGTGGAGGCGAGGCCACTTTGCTCTGTTGCAGCATTGCGAGTTCATGGGCGCTGCTTGTCCCTTTCTTCCCTCTCAGCTTCCTCTCGTTTCTCCTGGGCCAGTCTCTCTCTACTGCGTCTCGTTTCTCTGGCTAGTCTTTCTGCCTCACGTTCCTGTCTCTCCTCGTCCTCCGTTTCTCCCAGGCCAGCCTCTCTGCCTCCCGTTCCTGTCTCTCTGCTTCTCGTTCCTGTCTCTCTGCTTCTCGTTCCTGCCGTGCGGCTTCGTCTCGTCTCTTCTGAGCCTGTCTTTCTGCTTCTACTTGTCTCTCTGAGCCTGTCTTTCTGCCTGTATGGCGTCCATCCTCTCCTGTACCCAAGTAGTTCTCTCCCGGAAGGCCAGATTCCTTCCTGAGGACATGAAGAACTTAATCCTCGCTCTCTTTGAGACAGTGTCTCGACATTTGCAGGCAGGAGGGCATAGTAACACACAGAATTAATTTCCCAGGCTGCAGGAATCTTGGACACTTTTTCAAGGCGTATGATTGGTCTCCCTATTTGACAAGCATGGGCTGATTGAGACGATAAATTAGCGATGATTGGTCTCGATTTATGACAAAATGGGCTGATTGGGGACGATAGTTCAGCAATGATTAGTCCTCTATTTCGACAGAGCAGATGATTGGGGACGATGAATTAGCAATGATTGGTCTCGGTTTACCGACGAAGCCCAGGCTGATTGGGGACGATGAATTAGCAATGATTGGTCTCGGTTTACCGACGAAGCCCAGGCTGATTGGGGACGATGGTGGTGATGATTGGTCTCGATTTACCGACAGAAGCGGGCTGATTGGGGACGATGGATGGCGATGATTGGTCTCCCTACCGACAAATGTTTGATTGGGGACGATAGTTATGGCCAGATTGGTCTCGATTTTACCGGCGACAGGCTGATTGGGGACGGATTAGCAATGATTGGTCTCGATTTACCATTGAAGCCAGGCTGATTGGGGACGGTGAGTTAGCAATTATTGGTCTCCCGATTTACGACGGAGCAGGCTGGTGGGGACGATGAATTAACGATGATTGGTCTCGATTACCGACGAAGCGGGCTGATTGAAGGACAATGATTAACAATGATTGGTCCTATTTACCGACGAAGCGGGCTGAGTGGGGACGATGAATTAGCGATGATTGGTCTCTATTTACCGACAGAAGCGGGCTGATTACGGGACGAATTAGCAATGATTGGTCTCTATTTACCGACGAAGCCGGGCTGATTGGGGATGAATTTAAGTAATGATTGGTCTCCCGTTTACCGACGAAGCGGGCTGATTGGGACGATGAATTAGCAATGATTAGTCTCTGCCCACCGACGAAGCGGGCTGATTGGGACGACGAATTTAGCCAGCCGGTGATCGCCTACCACCGACGAAACGGGCCAGTTGGGAATGATGGATCAGTGATTGGTCTCAATTTACCGACAGAAGCGGGCTGATTGGGGACGATGAATGTGATGATGATGCCCTATTTACCAAACGAAGCGGGCTGATTGGGACGATGAATTTAGCAGCCGATTAATTCTCGATTTACCGGCGGAAAGCCGATGATTGGGGACGATGAATTAGCAATGATTGATCTCCCGATTTACCGGCGGAGCGGAGCTGATTAGGGACGATGAATTAGCAATGATTGGTCTCCCGGTTTTTACCGATGAGGCAGGCTGATTGGGGACGATAAATTAGAGTGATTGAGTCTCCGCCGACAAAATGGGCTGATTGGGGACGATAGTGGCCCGTGATTAGTGCTATTTACCGACAGAGCGGGCTGATTGGGGATGATGGTTTGTGATTACGTCTCCAGGTTTTACAACGAAACGGAGGCTGAGTTAGGACTGAATGGAAAATGAATCAGTGCCAACAGACCATTGACACGGATTTATTAGGACAAGAATAGATCTCCTGGGCGCGAGATTTCCACTGAAGCGACGTCGTCATGAGGGCGCTGGTTTTAATGACTTATATGGGAGAAGTGTTGCTCTCAGGACAATTGGGTAGGTGGCATCCACATTCACAACAGATAGGCAACACACGCAGCCGTAGTAAAGCACAAAAATGACACACAAAAACCGAACCACAGAACGCCTCTAATGTCAGACTGATAATGCAAAACAATTTGGTAGAGCGAAGCAAATCAAACAAACAAATGTTTTCCCTAACTGAACCTGGAATGGACAGTCAGGCCGTCTGCCCGATGAATGAACGACGCTACTTACGGTTGTGTGTTTGCTTTTCATCACCAGGGCGTATAATATACGCTTTCGCTCTATTTCTAAACTGAGAGAGAGGGGGTAAAAAATGCGTCAGCATTGCTAATCGACTTTCGAACACGTGGTTGACGTCGAGATCTCGCGCCTTTATCTAATGATTCGGTTTCAGAAATCACTCGTTTCTGCGGAAGGAATATGCATATTCGCTAATGATTTATGCCTGTATAACCTAATTGAATGGCATACGAAGCCGCGTCTAAAGGCTTCCAAAGCTAAGTTTCGGCGATTCTCTCTCGTTTTTCCTCGGACATGCGCCTCTATAAAAAAATTCCTAGGACTAGTCACGTTTCTACAATACCTTAAATAGCTGATTTACTTACGCAAAATTTCCTTAGCCCTGTTGCTGGCACAAAAGTTAATAATCTGTCTCGTATCAGCTTAACTAAGACTATTGCTAATTCACAAATTGCAACACAAACAACAAAGGAAGAGGGGATACAATCATTACGAGAATCACTGGTCAGGTCATATTTTTATGTGTTTCTGGTGGTGGATCTTAGCAACTCCCCTAATTATTACTTTTATAAAATGGCCTTGTCAAGTGCAGGACACTATAAAACACAAACAAAAGAAGTACACAGACGGAGAACCTTCACTAGAAGTGTGACATGGATCTCATCAGTTATATTTTGATAGCACACAGGTCAAGGAAAATTAACTGAAAATACAGTAAATTACTGCCATAGAAGTCCTCCCGAAGAGAGGAGCTTAGGAATGCCAGGAACTGGACAGGATAATTCTGCTACAGGCGTCTTTTACAAACGATATTTGGACCCACGTTACACATCTAATGCTGGGATTTGGGGATTGAATTACTCGAGGGTGCACTAGAAGGCATAAAAGGACTCCCCGAGACGTTACTTATGACTCAGAGGGGAAAGAAGCTGTAGATGCGTGGGCCTGCTTAGACAGGAATATCCAGAACACAAAGTTATAGGCCCCAGAGATTAATAAATGCAAAGGGCGTAATCGTGACTAACAGCTCGTTTGGGTACATTACCACATTTTGTAGGGGCGCCAGGGATGACGACGTCTTCTGCCGAGGAAACACGTGTGGGAGCGTGGATAAATGGTAGCCTCCTCTCAAGGTATTTCTTGGAAGTCGTAGATTGGGGCCGGAAGGCGCCCTTGGGATGATGAAAAGGCCGCCGTTTAATGTCATCCGCGTTTGGAAGACTTGCAATCCCCCTTGCAGTCTTCTAAGGCCACTGGAATGGAACACAGGGCACTGGGGGCAACGATAGGATCCACGTGGCGGCGAGCGGAAGAGGGCTGGGGCAACGGCCCAAGACTGGACTTGTTCTCGGCTTAAACTAGCGGGCGCGTGTGAGGGAGAGCTATCCTGGCCCTGACCTTTTATTGCTTCTGGACAGGGGTAGGGGGGGGGGCGATGTCCTGACCCAGATCGCCGACCCGGATATCATAAACGATTTTCTTTCCCTGTACCGAAAACAGTGCAAAGCCAGTTTACTGTCCCCAACTATTATATTTTCTCTGAGCCCTTATTTCCCTGACCTTCAAAGGTTCAAACCAACCCAAAGCAGGGAAGGAGAAGAGTTTTGAAGATTTTTGCTACACTTTACAATATATATATGTGTGTGTGTGTGTGTGTGTGTGTGTGTGTGTGTGTATGTGTGTGCGGTTTGTGAGCGGATCGTCATTGTTTTATCATTCTACCAAAATACAACTTCCTCATGTTAGTTCAGTGAGTCTCTTTCTTTTGTGGGGTTGGGGATCCTTACTCTCTTTGGACATCCATCCATTTGTAAGATTTGTAAAATTTTAGAGATTACATTAGGTTTCCACCCCACCTTCATCAGAAACTATCTAAAGGGAAAATCCCTCGATTCACAAGAAGGTAAGTTTTCACAGTGCATTAAACGTCTTCCTCCCAATTGTACACCCCACAATAATTCTGTCTTAGCGAATCCTTTCCCCTTGTCCAGACTGGTTCGTTTCCCTTTATGATTTGTTCTTGAATTTTAGTTTGTGCAATGGCGAGGTTGCTTCTGAACTTTTCTAATGTATCGGTCATCAGAGTAATTACTCACACGAGAGAGAGAGAGAGAGAGAGAGAGAGAGAGAGAGAGAGAGAGAGAGAGAGAGAGAGAGAGGATTTTTTGAAGCTGCTCCCATTTGCAAACCTTCTCCGTCATTTCCTATTTTTTCCTCAGAGAAGAGTGAAATAGTTGATTCTGATGGAAAACGTCGTCTTAAAAGCTTTCTCTTGTCAGGTTTCATCCATTCTGTTGCCAGTACAGATTAATGATTATGACGATAAAAGAAGCAGAACTGCATTTAGTCATGATAATACTTTTGATTATGATATAGAAATAAAGATCACGTTAGAATGAAAGAAATATATTGTTGCTTCATGGTAATTTCAGCTTCAGACTTTTGCAAAGTATCTGCAGTCTATTGTAGCGTATATTTTTTTATGTATCTTTTATTTCTCATTCAGAATCTGTGTTGAATTCTTCTGAAGAGAACACTGAATACCTTTTCTATATTTAGGTTTTGTATAATTGTATACTTCAGTTGTAGATTACATTATGATGATTTTTCTTAACATTTTTCTCAGAAATATATTGTAAAAGCTTTTTGACCCCAGTGATGATGAAAAGTTCAATAGAGATCATGACGAGATAAATAACATATATAAATAATCATATTATATTCTACAACAGTAGGGCCTCGTCATTGTCACTAACATTAAATGAGAAAATAAAGGTGCATTATAATGTGCTTACAGAGACAAATAGTTAAAAGGATTTTATTCCTCTTCAGTTAATGAGAATAAGCCAGTGCCTTCCAAAAGTTAATTTTTAAAGCACTTTAGATTTTTCTCTTGAAGCCATAAAAATCATCTCGGCATAAAATATGAGAAGGGCTAAGAAATGTTTAGTCCATTAAGAATATCTGGGCTTATGCAGGGGAAGTGCTCAGGAAGTTTGACTTATGAAACCGAAAATATGAGATTTGTTGGTGACGAAACGCTTCTTTGACATATTTTCTTTACAGTAATTATGCAACAGTCAGATGATTATATATATATATATATATATATATATATATATATATATATATATATATATATATATATATATATATATATATATATATATATATATATATATATATATATATATATATATATAGTGGTTAGACCCTGAACATTGTCGTTAACCATTTATTAGTGTTAAAAACGTAACTGAACATAACTTGACGTTAGCTCTTTAAAACTCAGTATCGCCTTTGTAAAGATTAGACTGTGTTTTGGCTTAACAAATGCTAGTGTTTCCTTTCTCCATACATTGCAGAAAAGGTGTGTGAACCACTGTAGAACCACCTGTATCCACTGTGTCCCTACGTCCATTAATCAGTTTATTTTTGAGTGTTAATTCATCATATTTTATTCCATATTAAGGGGCACTTAATCTTGTCAATTGTGTAATTAACTTGAAAGTGCCAGGAGCCCAGGGTATATGGGCTGTTTGTAATTGATTCTTCTGATTCATATAAATACATTTTATTAATTTAGACCTGGAATTTCTCTCCTGGGTCCTTCCATTACTTGAAATAAAATTTTCCTACCATTCATTCTTGCAGTTAGATGTGTCATATCCAAGGTGTGAACTTGCAATCCACCCACACTTGTAGCGTTGGTGACCTTGCAACAGATCTTTCTTGGAACTTTCAAGTGTCAAAAATGTTTGTGCAAAATTTTCTTGCATATCTGCTAAGCTGTGAATGGGACTGGAAGCCTAAATCCATTTACATTCTATGGGCATACAGCTGGACAGAGGTCATACAGCGTAAGTATCCATTTTAACGTTTGATGTTCTTAAATCTGTGACTAGGAACTCGTAAATTCCAGAATTTTATACTACATGCATTCAAGAGAACAAGTGGGCCTTGAAGATAGGAATTCCATTCATCCAGCTCAGGTAGCAGCATTCCCATTTATGTAGATTAGTCAGGAGTTATTGCTACTACATGTTGGCAAATTGCATGACCCAGCTAGTCAGGAATTTAGCCAGGAAATGAATCAGTGAAAGTGATAACTCAAGAGGAAAGTGCAAAACTTTATCTCTGTCTGTTAGGTAATGTTTATTTGGTGGCAACAGAGTTGGGTGCAAACTCTGCCCACCACCAACCCATTTTCATTGAAGCCTAAATTTGCTTGTAGGAGAATTAACATTATAATTTTGATAACCCTAGTCACTGTGAATTATCATCGGTGCTTTTGAGTGCTATTACCTTTAGCATACGCTCATGTGTCATTTCAAGCAGAACAGAGTCGTAGTTCATTGTGTATCTCATAAACAGAGAAGCATTCATGCGCACATCTGTTTTGTTTTGGCTGAGTTCACTGTCTCACCTCATTCCTTCATCTGCTTTTGTTTGACCTGTGAGCACCAACTCGCATGCACACTCGTCAGCCTTACCTGCCATTTAATGAACCATCATTTTGAGTAATCTGTCAGCTTTCATTAGCCATTAGCTATCCCACAGCCTTGACGTATCTTCCTCTCACACAAACATGATCCCTGTACAATTTTATGACGTCATTTTAACTTCTTTTGGGTCTCATGCAAGCCGGTTTCTTATGGAACTGTCAGTAATTCATGATAGTATTGTAAACTTTACTGACCGTGGTAATTCTTTAATAAAAATACACTATTTAACAAGAGTAATAAATCATTGATGATACATCCAGTACATCTGAGGTAAGACTTTGAACACTTAAATTATAGCAGAATTTTATACACTATCTTATTTCTGAAGACTAAAGGAGTAAAATATATGCAAAAGATATAAAAGAATAACCTATATTTATAATACATCGCTTCAGCACCTCAACAAATTTCAATGTACATGTCTTGGTGTTGGAACGAAAACAATAAAAGGAGACATCCGTCGGGTCTTCCAAGTCAAGATATTATAAAAGTGCATTCAGAAACGGACCATTCCGCGTCACCTGCACATAGAACGAGAGAAAAGCACTATAAAAACAGTAAACCAAACTTGTTGAAAACATCCAAAAATATTACACTTAAATTATAAAAGTCTCGAGATTCCAAACTTCAACGCAAAACAGGTTTTGAAAGAATGTCACCAAGTCAACGATAACTATCACTCAACCCAGCCATGATAATTTCGCTATTAAACATTAAAAACTGTAGGTAAAGAAATAGGCCAATCCAACGTTCTAAAAATAATATTAGCAGGATTTAAAAATTAATTATGGTTTTGAATGGTTTATAAAACACAAACCAAAAAATAAGGCCGTGGTACTTTACAATTAGCTAACCTGTATTTACATCCACTTGTTTAAGCTGTCCGTCTGCGATGTTATGCAGTAAAGTTTCCGTCCTGATGTGGGGTCCCATGAAAATATTAAATCATCCTAAAATGTTGCCAAAATATATAAAATAATCCCAGCGATTCGAAATCCGTCCTGTTCGAAAGGGCTGATATCTTCAAAAACGATTACAGTGTGCACTTTTGGTCTATTAATTTTGAATTAAAAATAAGCTCTCAAGAAAAAGAAAACACCTCTCCCGAAGATCCCAACACATTCTGTAAAGGGGCAATTCTTCGGCAGTAACTAGTTAAACTAGCTGGTTCGGGGAGCTAAAAGGCATTACAGCTACTGTAAGAGTAATAATGGCCTTTTCTTGAAGTTAACTGAAACCACTATCTAGAAAAATATGAAATTTTATATTGTTTATATTATTTTTATAGAACAATTTTTAAAATTAAAAAAAAGAAAATTAACCATTTTTTTTATGAAACTGCTAGTGTAAACACTATATTGTTATTTGTTATACGAACTATTGCTTTACAGCCCGTTTAAAAAAAAAACAATCCTAACTTACGAGCTACTAAATGCTGGAAGTCGGTTCTGCCTCACAAACCACTGCAATATTTTTGCTAACCCATTAAAGCTTCTACTCCATTAAAATCGGCACTAGCAAGCCTTTTACTCAGAGATTACTGTCCATGGCCAGGGTCCTCGTATAGTGGGTATCAAGAGCACATTTTACTCAATTCTCTGTAATGAGTCCGCACTGCTAAGTGCCACAAACCCAGTTCATTGAACTCATCTACACCAGCATACCATTTTCAGTGGTTCATTATGTTTTTGAACAAATTTACTGTTCTTCAGAACAACCCAACCATTCTCTGGAAAACCTAGTGTTCTTCAGAACAAACTAACTGTTCTTTGGAACCAACCAATCATTCTCCAGAACAAACCAACCGTTTTTGAGAACAAACCAACCATTCACTGAAACAAAACAAACCATTCTTCAGAGCAAACAAGCCGTTCTCTGAAATAACATTACGTTCTTGGAATCATACCTCTGCACTCGGCAAGTGAGTGATTGTTGTGTTCATTACTTACCTCGCACTTTACATACCTAGCATAAGTTTGCTGTACTCCACCTAACTTCGCCTGTGATCTCTGCACATTGAGTGCCTACTCCAAGTCTGCGTCATTTATGTAACTTGAGCTGTGGTATCACAAATTCATGCCTTAAGGGGAACGGCCGGTTTCCGACTTTTTAACGACAGGTTGTTGATATATAGGGGGTTTGTTAAAGGTGTGTGGAACTTCTGGGAAAAAATTTTTGTTCAGTGACCTTAGGTTTTGTGCACCTCAGAGCATTTTTCGGCAAAAATGGCCATTTTCAAAATGCATCTCTCCTCATTTTTGCTTTTGGTTTTAAGGGATGAGATTTGAACCACGTATAAAACACATATGGACCTTCGATACAAAGCCGGGATTTTTGATTTTTCAATTATTTTTCGAGATATGAATTTTTTTTTTTAATGAAATTTTCCCGGAAAAATTACAGATAAAAAAAATTGCCAAAAATCAGAAACTCAAAATATTTTCCCCCATTTGTTTTAATCTACCATGTTTCCCCATGTTATATTTAAAATTTCATTTAGATTGGTCCAATACTAAGGAGGAGATGCATTTTAAAGAAGAACTTATGTTTTGAGAAACGGGCCTTCAAAGTTTTAGTTACATAAAAAAGTAAAAGGACTTTAAAGACTGTGTTACAATTAATTCTATGGTTTTAATTTTTATTTTTGGGTATTAATTAATGCAAAATGATTATAAATAAGAATATTAATTGATTATTTATGTGCCTAAGACACATTCTTATAAATTTTAGGTTCCTGGTTCCCCTGTCTGATCTTGCTGCAAGGTATTACTCTAGAGTATCATAGTTGCCTACACTTTTTATTAGTGTCTCGAATCCATCCCTTGCCAAATGGATCCTGGGAATTACTTTACATTCACAATTAGGGATTTTGATTCAAGTAATTCATCAAGTCTTGCTTCACTTATTATCATCATTTTATTTTTCAGGATCGTCTATAATATCAGCCTCCGAGCTACTGCTTTCTTTTTCTAAAATATCTTTTGCCCTTTGGTAGTGACGAACAAATAAAAAAGGCGTTTAGGGGTGGATGTGGTTGGTCTCTGGTCAGCAGAGATCGCTGCCTGCGCCGTTTGATGGGCGACAGCTCTCTCTCTCTCCGTCGCTCCATTCCTCTCTATGGCACTAATTTCTTGAACTCTTTCTTCTACTTCTCGCCTGGACTTTTCCACTTGGCTTTTCGGCATTCTAGAAGCATGAAGTGAACTCTTGGACCTTTTAGGCACGGTGAAAAAACAAAAACACCGCAGAAAATACAGAGTTCAGTCAAGGCTAGCGAGCATGAAAAACGTGTCCTTCTAGCTTGGAAGTTTATAGGCAACTCTCGGCCACAGTCGGCGTCATGGTATGACGTGTGCGTTGTCATGGCTAGGAATAACTAAAAAGGTGCCGAGTAGGATATTATTGACATTATACATTTCATTTCAAAGGAAGTTTTCGTAATATATATCGCAAAAAAACTATACCAGACTAAATCATTTGCGCTACTGGTGTTTTATGGGTATATAGTTATTGTTACATTTTAGGCCATAACTAGAGAAATACGGCAAATTTTAGCATAATATTTCGTGGACACATTCTTGAACCCTATACGAAGCCATAGAATTTTTTTCAAGAAATCGAATTTTTAAAAGATTATTGGGTGTTTTTAGGCGGCCGATCCCCTTAAGTGTTCCCACCAGTGTGCTTATTGCATAACTGGCAAAGTGGTTTCACCATGCATTGAGTGCTGGCAGATCTTGCATTTCCTGCCAGGTTTGCACTATGTTTCCACGCCCATCCACACTGTGAGTGCCACATATCTGGCCCTCAGGACCACCTGCACCTTAAGTGACACCACCATTACTGTGCATCAGAACTCAACCTGCACTTGTGCCACCCAGCACTGAGTGCCACCAGCATATCCTTCACCTTACTTGCACTTCAGGTAATCCCACTGGGCCCTCAATTGCCACCTACTCACTTCAAGGAATTCTCCCTGTGCCACCCCTTCTGTTGGGGATCACTCTACTGTATTTGTAGGCCCTCACCCGAATTACTGCAATTAGCAACTGTCCCAGTGCCATCCATTTGCGGCCTGTGGAATCACCTGCTAGTTCGCCAGAATGACCTCACACTTAGTGCCACTGCCACCTCACCAAGGGGCACTTCCAATCACTAGTGGTGCCACCCACTGGTCCACATCATTGCATAGCCACACCCTGTCAAAAGCAGAGTGCCATTTCTATTCCATGCAATTGCTTGCACAGTCCACCAACTACCTACTTCACACCTTGCTTGGAACCCTAGGCCCACAACAACCGCAGCAGCAACATGTCTGCTGAAGACTAGCAGGGCCTTCCTTAGAAATCGGGAAGGGATTAATCTCAGAGGGGAGCAAATGACACGTAGATCCACGGACAGGTAGCTGCTTCTCAGAAGAGGTTAGAGAAGGAGGCTGCCACTGAGAAGAAGGAAGCTGCTGCTAAGAAGGAGAGAGAGAGGAGAAGGAAGCTGACGCTGAGAATGAGAGAGAAGAGAAGGAGGCTGCCATTGAAAGTAAGGAGGAGAAACAAAGACAGTTCGAATTAGCCTTGGTACAGGAGAAAGGAGCTCTTGCTGAATTGGAAAGATGAGAAAGGGAAAGCCAGTGAAACCATGAGCTAGCAATTGAAAGGTCCCACCAGGAGAATGCCATGGCACTCACCCAATATAGGGCCGAGCATCCCACTCCAGCACCTCCAAATTCCATCCCCAACAGCATAAGCTTGCTAATCCCAAAGTGTAATGATGCAGAACCTGAGGCATGGCTTGAACAAATGGAATGCAACTTCAGCAACTATGAACACATCAAAGCAGAGAACTCCTTGATCCTTGCCAAACACGAGGAGCTGAAAAGGTCTGGTTGCTTTCTGCTCGTTAGACAATGGTAATCAGGGAGACCTTGAAGAGATCAGAAAGGCAATCAACAAAGCCTATGAAACCACTCCTGAATGCTGGAGACAGCAGTGGCTCTTCTTACCAAAAGAAGTGGGTCAAACTTGTGCAGACAGGGCCTATCACAAGACTTAGGCTGTTAATCATCGGGTAGACTGCCTCGAGATCACACACCTCAAGGACCTCCTTGAACGCATGTAGCTGGAAGACTTCTTTTACTAGGCCCTAAGTGCTTTAGCTATCTACCTATGTGAGAAACGTCCCAAGACACCTGTGGAGCGCTGCCACTTAGCGGATGATTGGGGCGCCTTTCGTCCTTCCGCCAGTTCCTGAGTCAGAAGATAACTCCTCCTGGTCACACCTCAGTGCCACCCCAACCAAAGCAAAAGGAAATGGCACTTGGAATCCCAGTGCCGATCTAAAGGGGGAGCAGCTGCAACACCTTCCTCTGATCAATTCGAGCAATATCAACAATTTTCCCCAGCTCCTAAAAGGGGATTCAGCCACTGTTATTGCACTACATGCAAAATCTATGGACACTCCACCAAGTGGAAGGATTTCCCTGGCAAAGCAAACTACACCTACCATTGCACTGGCAGTTACCAAGTATCCATTCTTAGACCCTCCAGCTGAGGGTCTCATATTTGTGGCGCCTCCTTGTGGTCACTACCCCGCACGCCAGGTCAAGGCATTTGAAGAAACTGGTGTGTAAATCTTTCTGATACAGGTCCCCTATGGGGCTAAAACTAAAAAATACAAATATATCACCAACGAGAGTAGCAGTCATCTGAAATTGACTCTCCCAACAGTTCATTTAAGGGTCACCAGGCCCCACAGGACCAAGATCTGCACACTTGCAGTAGCCAAGTACCTTCCTGGAGGCTATGAACTCCTCCTGGGACAGGACTCCCTGCCTCCACCTAACTCAAGACTGCCCTGGGCAGTGCCAGTCTCCATCCTTCTTGAACATTGAGCCATTTCCAAATTTAATTCTTGTGCCTGGCCCTGCCTTAGTGTCAGTTCCAAAGCACGCCATAGGTCTCCCATCAGGAGATCCCAGTCTGGCCCACCTCTCCTCTCCCGGCTTGACCCCGCTACCGGTGTTGGTAAGAGAGCCAACCCACAGTTTACCTGGGTCCCTTCCTGATTTCCCTGACCGCAGTGGAAGCTCGCCCCCTGGTGCAGCCTCATAACCCATGCTTGAGTTGGTCATGCAACCTGCGAACCTTTCGCACCCACAGCTACTTCCTCTCTCTCTCTCAGTCCTCAGAAGATAAGGTTCTGGTGGACAATTCTCTAGCATCCCAGCTGGTTGCAGGGATCAAGGAACTGCAATGGCAAATGGTTGAAATTGCTGACACTGCCCTTGCTTTGGCTGCCTCAGCAGCCGGAGTAGGTGGCACTCCAGCACCTTCCCTTGGACTTGATTCCACCGACTCCTCCTACAATATTGAACAGTCAACCTAAGAAAAATTCAAGGAAGAAAAGTCAGTGACATAGAACGTCCAGGTACCCTACTAGAATCACTGAGCTCCCCTGGCACTCATGCCCATATGGCACAGTGCCCCCACTTTAATTGAGTAATTTGGCACCCAAACCAAAGTAAACTTGTAAATTACTTTCTTCTTGTAACTTTAATCACTTATACTCTCATTTTATGCCTTGTAATAGCTCACCTTTTACTTTGCATCACTCTTCTTCTTTGCATCACATTCTGCCCAATGCAGAGTGCCAACCACCATATCTCCTGTCACTACAAGTCATTGACTTTCCTTTCCATGCAATTGCTTGTGTGGTAAACTTAAACCCCTCTGAAGGGAAATTGATTGTATATCACAGAGCCACTAGGCCCTTGCAACACTAGTGCCAACACCTGGCATAGTGCCACCTCCCTAGCAAAGTCCCATGGCCCCCGCCAACTGAGTGCTTACACAAGTACCTTTGATGCACAACGTTATAAAGGCATTCAGTTTTTAAAAAATTGTGCTTCCTTTTAGCTATGTTTGGTATCTACCCTAACAGGCAGAAACCCGTCCTAGCCTATATGCATGCACCTTACGTTAACATAAGTATAACTGTTGTATAATCTACAAAATTACTTGAGAGCAAATTTAAGACAGTTTCTTCATCAAATTACACAGAGTAATGTTAAGTAACTGCAGGTGTTGCACAACAAACTATTGCATGCTAAAGTTAACACATAATTACTCTTAAAACCAGACACCTTAGAATAAAATTATTCGAACACACTTTTCAAAGGCTTGAAGAGAGACACAATAAAATGTAAGCATTCAGGCTGATTTGCAGACATTCACTCTCAAAAGAGGTGTAAAATGTCTCCCTTAAATTCATAAGAATCGTTCAGATAGTGAAACAAGCATGAAATTTTGCACAAGTGCTCTTTAAAGTTCCCTCTATCAGAAAAGGGCGCTAGCCACGCAAAAATTTAATATGGCGGCCAAATTCCAAGATGGCGGCCAGTATCGACAGATTTTGGCTAATTTTTCACTAGAATGGCATGTATTTGCTTCTAGCAATATGGTAAAGCTCTTCCATACTATTTCTTGTGAATATTATGTTTCTGTAGCTTCCCAGTACAGTTTACCTTTAAATATGGGGCTATATGGCTGCCAAGAAAAGGTAGAAACAATAATTATAATGAGAAATAATGCCCGTTCAACAATTATCGTTTTAAGCATGGATCTTGGTTTCTGTGGTTTTAGATCCTAATGAGGCCATCTCTTTCGAATAACTCATCAATTTTGAAGGAAAATTAATAAATGTAAAAGAGTGTATGTCTGCACACAACCAGGGCACACTGGTGACATCACTGCTGTGTAACTCAGCATGGGGTTCAGTGCCAGCTAATCCAGCTTTACTAATCCTGTAGTCTTAGACTAGTAGTTGTAGTATAGTTTAGTTTAGTGTCCCAAATGCTTTCTAACAGCCCCAGACCAGCTATAGTTAGATAGCCGCACCTGAATAGACAGGATGTGCCAGCGCGGGGAGAGCCGAGCCAAGGGTATGGGGGCTGTACAAGATGGTTCATGTACTTACCCGGATGGTGTACAGATCACACGGGACTTAAATGGCACTGGATGAATGATCGGGCTAGGTGTAGGGGAGACCGAACCTAGTTGAATCCCATACAGGAATGTGTGCTTTGTTTAAGGTGGTAAAGGATAACCCTCGGCCTTAATCAAAAGTGAAATCATGGCAGAATGTGATGCCAATCCAATATTGAGCAGTAGAAAAACAAACTGGAGTTTGTGTTGTCTTTGTCAGAAGGACAAAGAGGTGAGCACTTGACATCACCTCCAAGTCATCATGTCCTAGACCATGATGGGTACACAATGCTGGCAAGGAACATTCCCATGTTCAGTGAAATTAATGAAATGCCACTGATAATGGATCCAGCAAGGCTGGATGAAGGTGATGGCATAGAGGCCACTCTCAGGAAAAATGCAGCAAAATACCATGAACTGTCGCTTGTTGTTTAACAACACTAAACTGGACCGTGCAAGAAAGCGACAATCCAATGACCAGACCAGCAACACTGAGACTAGTCGTGCAAAACTGCGCCGAACCAGTCATGACAATGAAGTTTGCATTTTCTGTGAGAAAGTGGCACCTGCATCTGATCTCAGACAGGCTAGTACTAAGGGCCTTGACTTGAAATTGCGTGAATGTGCAGAGATATTTTAGTGATGGCAAGCTCCTTGCTAAGTTGACTGGTGGGGATGTCATTGCACAGGAGTTTAAGTATCACCATGCCTGTCTTTGTGCCCTCTACAACAGAAAAGGTCCTACCTGAGGAGCCTTGAGAAAGACCAAGGTAGCACTGAGTCAGAATCAGATGTGTATCCACTAGTTCTGTCAGAACTGATGACATACATTTGTTGAAAACAACCTTTGTTCAGATGATCCAGTCACATTTCGGCTGGCAGATATTTGCCACCTCTACCAACAACGTCTGGAACAATTAGGTGTAGAGTCACCAAGTGTAAATTCCACGAGACTCAAAGACAAACTCTGGCAGAAATTCCAGAACTTGAGGCTCATAAATCTGGCAGAGATGTATTACTTGCATTTCAAAAGGATGTGGGAAAAGCACTTGCTCAATCATCTGATCTTTCAGAGGCAGTTATCATTGCTAAAGCAGCAAATATTCTCAGAAAGTCTATACTTGATCATCAGTCACGGTTTGATGGCACATTTTCTGAGGCTTGTGTACGAAATTCTGTGCCTCCTCTCCTGCTCCAGTTTGTAGGGATGGTTGAGCATGGGGCTGACATCAAGTCACAGTTACGATTTGGAGCATCAAAGTCAGACCAGGCCATTGCACAGCTCATGCAGTTCAACTGCTACTCCCGATACAAAGAGGGAGCAACAACTCATAGACACTCCAAAGACAGAGAAACACCATTCCCAGTCTACATGGGACTCTCAGTCTATGCCAAAACCAGGAAGAGAAACCTGGTTGAAATGCTACATCAGTATGGCCTCAGTATCTCTTATGACAGAGTACTGGAGGTCTCTGCACAGTTAGGAGATGCCACAGTTAGCAAATATGTGGAGGAGGGTGTGGTCTGTCCCCAGTACTGAAAAGGGTTGTTCACCACTGCAGTGATGGACAACATCGACCACAACCCATCTGCAACTACTGCCACTACCTCCTTCCATGGAACTAGCATCTCCATATTTCAGCACCCCACCAAGGAGAACACTGGACAGGAAAAGACAGCAACTAAAGTTTGCACCTGAGAAAGTGAGGTCGGTGCCTGAATTGCCGGACACATTCACAAACATCTCACCAGCTTCCTTTCAAACAAAGAACCCTGTGCCACCAAACACTGCAATACCAAAGCCACCCACAGATATCTTGGGGCCACAGCTTGCACTGGAGTATCAGTGGCTAGACAAGGTCATAGTCACCAGGAAATAGATGATGCAGTGAATCTGACGTGGTCAGCTCATCACGCTTCAATGAAGAGAAGCCCAGAATTTGAAGTAACCATAACTTCATTGCTTCCTCTCCTGCGTGATCAGGCTCATTCTGTTGCTACGATCAAACACGTGATGCAGAAAGTGCAGGATGTCACTGATTTTCTGAACCCTGGCCAGATACCCATAATCACAGCTGATCAGCCAATCTATGCCAGAGCAAAGCAGGTGCAGTGGCAGTGGCCTGATCAGTATGGCGAAGACAAGTATCTGGTAATGTTTGGTGGTCTGCACATTGAGATGGCAGCAATGACATCTCTTGGTACTCTTCTTCATGGCAGTGGTTGGACAGGAGCTCTGGTGGAGGGCAGGAGTTGCTTCATCTGGAACTGCAGAATCCTTCCTGTCAGCTGCAAGTGTAACCAGGACACGGCAGATGCACCAGGTTACAGCCTCTAGTTTGTACAAACTCCTGAGGACAGCATACACTGACTACTGTGCTGAGAAAGCAAACAACAATGAGCAGGCATTAGAGTTTGAGGAGTGGTGTGACCTTCGAAGACAGCAGAGTCCACAGTTCCACTTCTGGCACATGGTGTTGTCTATGGAACTTGTGATATTCCTACTGATCAGGTCCTTCCGTGAGGCCAATTTTGTCCTCTACTGCCAGGCATTGCATGAGCTGATGCCCTACTTCTTTTCCAACAATAATACAAACTATGCTCGTTGGCTGCCTATTCACCTCAGGGACATGCTTACCCTAGAGAGTTCACACCCAGAGTTGCACAAGGAGTTCAAGGCTGGCAACTTTGTTGTGCACAAGACCAGTCGCCAGTTCTCAGCAATGGCTCTTGACCAAGCTCATGAGCAGACCAATGCCTTTATAAAGGCTGATGGCGGAGCCATTGGGCTGACTGAAGATCCGTCAGCACTCAGAAGATGGATGGTGGCTGGCCCAGAGATCATCCGCTTGGTGTCTGCATACGAAACAGAGGTTCAAAGTAAGGAGTCTAATGAGCAGACAACACACCATGAACAAACACCTCATGCGCAGAAGACATTCTTGAGAGAGTCAGCAAGCTGTCATTGGCTTTGCAACACTTGGGAAGTCCTTTTCAGGAAGAGAGCCAGGATCTGTATTCCATTGACAACAAAGACATTGCCCACCCCAGCTCAGCAGAACTTCTACAGACACACCTTGACAGAGGCCGCACTAAATTTCAGAAGTTTTCAGACTCTTTGGCAAACAATGCAGTCTCCTTCTTTATGAGCCGATAAAGAAGAACAGAACTGACTTCTTCAGGCAAGAAGCTGCTCCTGTAGAACAGTCAAAGCAGAAACTTGAAGGAGGATTGCCAGCTTTTTCAAAGCTATTTATATCTTGTCAGAGCTTGAATGTGATCTGAAAACAGGAATTCTTCCACCACGAGAATCAAACATTCCCAGCTTCCCTTAGTGAGGTGGTAGGCTGTACACATGTCAGAAGTCTCAGCTGACCTCGGTCCTGGGGAGTCATGTTACACTAGAAGACAAAGAACCAAAGACTGATGTCTCATTGTAGATGGATCAGCTTTGGTCCATGAGTTTGCCACCAAAGAAAGGAAAGACCTTTGAGGGCTATGCACTTTGCGACTTCTTGCCTGTGATACAATCCTATAGCAGCAAGTACACATCATCACATCTTGTATTTGATGTACTTGCAAATACATCCACCCTCAAAGCTGAGACCAGGCTCCAACGTGGTCAAAGAGGAAGAGGCCAGGTGACAGACAAGAACACAATTCCATCCAACTGGCGCAATTTCCTAAGACACGATGCCAACAAGACAAAGTTGTTCCAGTTCCTGGCAGACAAAGTTGCCCAGATGTCTGCCACAAATGTTGTCATTGCCACGAAAGGGTCTGCTGTCCTCAGCACTCATGAGGCTAGTCTTCAGGGACTGGAAAAGTGCTCTCATGAGGAAGCTGACACATTCATCTTTCTCCATGCCAAATATGCCACAGAACATGGAGCCAAGACCATCACGGTTAAAGCAAATGACACAGATGTTCTTGTTGTTGCAGTCAGTGCTTTCTCCACTCTCCACAATCTAGGGCTAGAGAAGCTATGGGTGGCATTTGGCCAAGGCCAGAGCCTGCGCTGGATTGCTGTGCATGACCTGTGCAACTCTCTGGGCCAGGAGAAGGTGAATGGCATGCTCTTCTTCCATGCGTTCACAGGCTGTGATACAGTGTCAGCCTTCCGGAGCAAGGGCAAGAAGACTGCCTGGCAGACATGGAACATCTTTCCAGAGGCCTCCACTGTGTTCTCCAAACTGAGTCACTACCTCTCAGAGTGGAAGAGAGTGACCTGAAGGTCCTGGAGAGGTTTGTCATACTTATGTATGAAAGATCCAGCACTGCTGGCACTGTGGATGAGGCTAGACTTGATATGTTTGCCAGAAAACAAAGGGCATCTGTGGAGGCCATTCCACCAACCAGGAGCTCTCCTCCAACACACCAAGTGTGCTGCGTACCAGGCTGGTGTGTGTGGGGGCAGGCCACCCAGTGTCAGCCACAGCCAGAGAACCCTGCTGAGTGGGGATGGCAAAGTCTGGTGAAGCATGGCAAGTCCTCTGGACAACCAACTCGCCCTTAGCCAAGAGTTGCCAACAGCTTACCAAATGTGGATGCAAAGCAGGCTGTGGGAAAGGTGCAAGTGCTACAAGCTGGGTCTTCCTGCACAGCTCTGTGCACTTGCAAATGTGAAGTCTAGATAAATATTGCCCTCTCTTCAGTAGATAATCTAGCTTGAGCATCCAACGTGTCATGCTTATGCCTACCTTCTTATCCTCGAATTTTTCAAAGGTGTAGGTTGAGAGACCTATACATAGATTGGTTGCGTTTAGTCCGTATTTCTCTTCTTTTCTTTTTTATGGTTACAGTCTTAGACACAATGTTGTATGTGACCATACCATTACTATTTCAGTTGAAAATAGCATATTAGTTAAACTGTCTGATCACATGAATATACCATTAAATAAAAACAGTTGGTCTCTATGTCTGCTAGCGCTGTGGATAGAAAAAAACTTTTATGGCAACCATTTTGTACGCCATCTTGGTTACAGTTCATTTAGTAAGGGTTTTCAATAAAATGTGTGGTATGGAACATTTTTATAACCTAAAATAGAGTCGAGGTTTAAAAAAAAAAAACTGGCATATTCATCCAATAGATGCTCCCAAACCAGTGAATCTCAACATAGATGGCGGCCATTTTGAAAAATAGCCGCCATCTTGGATTTTCAGGTGGCCAGCGCCCTTTTCTAAGAGAGCGTAGTCTTAGGAATGTTTGTGCCAAATTTCATGCTTGTTTCACTATCTGAACGATTTTTACAGCAATCTGCTGCACTATTAGGGGCTGTTGCCATTGGTGCCACTACTTCACAGTACTCTATATTGATTTTTTTGGAAAACAACACAGAAACTGGGAGATGCTCCTTAAGGCTTTCCCTGTTTATTATAATCTGACAATGAAATTCGTCAGGGTCAGTACTCTCCCTCGTTAAGGCTCTCCAAAGTACAGTCGGCCACAGGAATAAGTATACACATTTCAGCCACACGGGCTGGTTGTGATCTGGTAACACTGGAACTGTGCATACAGACGCACAATGAAATTCGCACCTCTACACCTCTTCCCCAAATTTTTCCTCTATCCTTCACTCCCACCCTTTCAAGCATACGTTTCTATAACTTCTGCTCCCTCTCTCTAATTTCTCCTTTAAGGAAAATAATATAACTGAGTCTATTCTGTAGGTTTATTTTTTCTCATCATGGAGGCGAGAAAACCCGTCTGTTCAACTTTTGTCGTAATAATATTATTACCTATTCTTTACTGACAGAAGAATTAACTCGGTTTTCGTGGAGCTCTCTTGTAATAATGGGATTTAGCTATCACCAAAAAAGCCTTATCTATCAAATAACAGGATACCTACTACTCTTTAATTTTAATTGTAATATCAACAACCGCATTCCAAATTCTTATTATTACAAAGACAACTAGCATCAGATCGTGTAGGACCTACGTAACTCAAATTAAGCATGAAGAAATAAAGAAGACACAGTTAAAGAGAAAAGACCTCCATAGGCCTAGAAGACACTGAAGGAGGAGGAAGAAAGAGACAGTTATAAGAGAGAGGACAACAGCAAGAAGGAGGCAGACGGAAAGGAGACAGTGTAATAGAGCTGATAGAGTGTGGCTGGTGTTAGAAGGGGGCGCCATTACCCTCTTAAGTATAATGGGAGCAAAGGTCTTGACTTAGTAAATGTCGTATGAGAGGTTATTACTGGCAGTCGATTCTTCCTTATGGTTGAACGTTTGTTTGGTCACAACCGACAATCACTGGATCTAATTCTCGTATTTTTGTGCATGATTTGAACTGCTCGGCATACGTTTACATTTATCTATCGATGGCAAGCATGTGCAGCTTTTTTGTTTGTTTGTTTGTGTTCGTTCTGCAGTTGAGAATTTCACGTTAAGAATGTATCAAGTAATAATGGGATTATATCCTTGTATATATATATATATATATATATATATATCTATATATATATATATATATATATATATATATATATACTATATATATATACTATATATATATATATATATATATATATATATATATATATATATATATATATATATATATATATATATATATATATATATATATATATATATATATATATATATATATATATATATATATATATATCATTTGACGTCCACACCTGATATTAGTAACATTTTTAACGTATACATAATTAAGGGACAAATATTACAGTACCCTATTATTAAGGATACACAATAGATTGAAAAATAACCATTTATTATTAAATATGTTATATATAATAAGACATGACCAAAAACAAACTATTACTCTTAGTCTCAATGAAAGCAGATTACCCTTCAACCAACAACATTATCTTGGTTTTATTAAGATTTTCTCAACAAATTCATCCGCTACTAAAAAGTTTCCTCCCTTCTATTAGAGTATCAGTATTTAGTCCATCCACCATCGTTGGCGATGACATCTTGTAGTCTACTGGGATTGGAGGCTACATGATTGTAGACGATGCGTTGATTTCTTCTGAATATCTCCCATTCGGACATGGTGTGCTGGAGGAGCTGCCTTCATGATCGCTCTTGGCCTGGGATCCAAGAGTTGACGATGGTCCCCCAGCAATTTTTCCAAGGGATTCATATCACACTTTACTTGGCCAGTCCAGCAGGTCAATGTCTCGTTGCTCCTCAAACCATCGCCTAACTATCCTGGCTGTGTGAATGGGAGAGTTATCCATATAGTATATATTAATAATTTTTTACAAGAGGCGTCAAATTGTGAAGGGTGAGCTGGACATAACTTTAATTTAAGGTTCTGCCTGTTTTCCCTGTTTAGATTTCTCCTTTCTCCTGGTTTGAAAAGCTGAGAGATATTCCACCTACGACTCCTCTCAAAGAGCTCAGCCAAAAGCCACGTGGAGTTGAAGTCTATCGTGGAGAGGAAGAAGGTGGAATTTCCTTAGCTTTTCAAACCAGGAGGAAGAAGAGATCTGAACTGGGAGACAGAACCTTACGTTAAAGATTATGTCCACTCACCCTTCCGACACAATGACACATATCATATGATGCTTATATATCATATCATATATATATATATATATATATATATATATATATATATATATATATATATATATATATATATATAATATATATAATATATATATATATCTAAAATAACAAACATATAAATAACTTCTCGCTCTGGGAAGAAACGTATATATATATATATGATACATGAACCATACACACTCGGGGTCTAGCGATGTCAGGCAGGGCAGGTATGTAGACCACATAATAAACAAAAGCCAAATCAAAAGTCCTTCAAGAAAGGCGTTATCCATACAAAATGGGAATATAAAAGCACGTTAAAAGAAGAAAAAAAAAAGATATATATATATCTATAAATTTCTGACTCACGTTGGATCGAACCCAGGTCTCTCAGGTGGAAAAAAGTAAGCATCCACTGACCACACAAGTCTAAAGAAGATTGGAACCTGAGAGCAACTGCAATATAAGGAATTGCCTGGCTAACTAACTGCTTGCATACCAGCGAAGTTTTCCCCAACTTCCCGACTCAGCAATGACCCAATAGACAACATTTCATTCGAATTATCCCTTCTGAGTTAGCTTGCCCAGGTAAGTTGAAAGTTGCTCTCAGGTTCAACTTCTTTTAGACTTGTGTGGCCCAGTGGATAAGTTTTGCTTTCCACCTGAGAGACCTGGGTTCGATATGACGTGGGTCACAAGTCTATTTCTGTTCCACACGTGATTTGTGTTATGATTTCTATCTTATTCACTCAGAAGGATAATTTTCGAATGAAATGTTGCTCTATTGGGTCATTGCTGAGTCAGGAAGTTGGGGAAAACTACCTTATGCAAGCAGTTATTTGGCCAGGTAATCTGCAAATATCAGGTTCCAACTTCTTTAGACTCAGTTGGCCCAGTGGATAACCCCTTCGCTTTCCACCTGAGAGACCTGTCTTGTTCCAGAAATATATATAGAGTATATCAACAATTTATATATATATATACTCTATATATATATATATATATATATATATATATATATATCATCTTATCAATATATATATATATATATGTATATATATATATATATATATATATATATATATATATATATATATATATATATATCATAATCAGGTGTCACAACCAGGGTGAGGTGGACATAATCTTTAAAATTTCTGTCTCCCAGTTCAGATCTTCTTCCTCCTGGTCTTTGAAAGGCTAAATGCAATTCCACCTTCTTCCTCTCCACGATAGACTTCAACTCCACGTGGCTTATGACCGAGTCTTTTGAGAAAAGGTGGAATATCTCTGAGCTTTTCAAACCTGGAGAAAGTAGAAATCTAAACAGGGAAAACAGGCAGAACCTTAAATTAAAGGTTATGTCCAGCTCACCCTTCACAATTTGACGCCTCTTGTAAAAATTATTAATAGACAACATTTCATTGAATTATGCCTTCTGAGTTAGCTTGCCCAGGTAATTCCTTGTGCAGTTGCTCTGGGTTCCAACTTCTTTTAGACTTGTGTGGCCCAGTGGATAACGCCTTGCTTTCCACCTGAGAGACCTGGGTTCGATCCCGACGTGAGTCAGAAGTCTATTTCTGTTCCACACGTGATTGTGTGTTGATGATTTCTATCTTATTCACTCAGAAGGGATAATTCGAATGAAATGTTGTCTATTGGGTCATTGCTGAGTCGGGAAGTTGGGAAAACTCGCTGGTATGCAAGCAGTTAGCTTGGCCAGGTAATTCTTAGAGGTGCAGTTGCTCAGGTTCCAACTTTTAGACTTGTGTGGCCCAGTGATAACGCCCTTGCTTTCCACCTGAGAGACCTGGGTTCGATCCAGACGTGAGTCAGAAATATATATATATATATATATATATATATATATATATATATATATATATATATATATATATATATATATATATATATATATATATATATCATATATATCATATATATATATATATATATGATATGATATGCAAGCATCATATGAGGTGTCATTTGTCGGAAGGGTGAGGTGGACATAATCTTAACGTAAGGTTCTGTCTCCCAGTTCAGATCTCTTCTTCCTCCTGGTTTGAAAAGCTAAGTGAAATTCCACCTTCTTCCTCTCCACGATAGACTTCAACTCCACGTGGCTTATGGCTTTGAGCTCTTTGAGAGGGTCGTAGGTGGAATATCTCTCAGCTTTTTCAAACCTGGAGAAAGGAGAAATCTAAACAGGGAAAAACAGGCAGAACTTAAATTAAAGGTTATGTCCAGCTCACCCTTCACAATTTGACGCCTCTTGTAAAAAATTATTAATATATACTATATATGGATAACTGTCCCATTCACACAGCCAGGATAGTTAGGCGATGGTTTGAGGAGCAACGAGACATTGACCTGCTGGACTGGCCAAGTAAGGGGTGTGATATGAATCCTTTGAAAATTGCTGGGGACCATCGTCAACTCTTGGATCCCAGGCCAAGAGCGATCATGAAGGCAGCTCCTCCAGCACACCATGTCCGGAATGGGAGATATTCAGAAGAAATCAACGCATCGTCTACAATCATGTAGCCTCCGTCCCCAGTAGACTACAAGATGTCATCGCCAACGATGGTGGATGGACTAAATACTGATACTCTAATAGAAGGGAGGAAACTTTTTAGTAGCGGATGAATTTGTTGAGAAAATCTTAATAAAACCAAGATAATGTTGTTGGTTGAAGGGTAATCTGCTTTCATTGAGACTAAGTAATAGTTTGTTTTTGGTCATGTCTTATTATATAACATATTTAATAATAAATGGTTATTTTTCAATCTATTGTGTATCCTTAATAATAGGGTACTGTAATATTTGTCCCTTAATTATGTATACGTTAAAAATGTTACTAATATCAGGTGTGGACGTCAAATGATATATATATATATATATATATATATATATATATATATATATATATATATATATATATATATATATATATATATATATATATATAATATATATATATATATATATATATATATATATATATATATATATATATATATATATATAGTATATATATATATATATATATATATATATATATATATATATATATATATATATATATATATATATATATATATATATATATATATATATATATATATATATATATATATATATATACATATATATATAATACATGATATAATATTACTTGATACATTCTTAACGTGGAAATTCTCAACTGCAGAACGAACACAAACAAACAAACAAAAAGCTGCACATGCTTGCCATCGATAGATAAATGTAAACGTATGCCGAGCAGTTCAAATCATGCACAAAAATACGAGAATTAGATCCAGTGATTGTCGGTTGTGACCAAACAAACGTTCAACCATAAGGAAGAATCGACTGCCATAATAACCCTGTATGACATTTACTAAGTCAAGACCTTTGCTCCCATTATACTTAAGAGGGTAATGGCGCTCCTTCTAACACCAGCCACACTCTATCAGCTCTATTACACTGTCTCTCCTTTCCGTCTGCCTCCCTTCTTGCTGTTGTCTCTCTTATAACTGTCTCTTTCTTCCTCCTCCTTCAGTGTCTTCTAGGCCTATGGAGGTCTTTTCTCTTTAACTGTGTCTTCTTTATTTTTTCATGCTTAATTTGAGTTACGTAAGGTCCTACACGATCTGATGCTAGTTGTCTTTGTAATAATAAGAATTTGGAATGCGGTTGTTGATATTACAATTAAAATTAAAGAGTAGTAGGTATCCTGTTATTTGATAGATAAGGCTTTTTTGGTAGATAGCTAAAATCCCATTATTACAAGAGAGCTCCACGAGAACCGAGTTAATTCTTCTGTCAGTAACAGCAGGTAATAATATTATTACGACAAAAAGTTGAACAGACGGGTTTTCTCGCCTCCATGATGAGAAAATAAACCTACAGAATAGACTCAGTTATATTATTTTCTTAAAGGAGAAATTAGAGAGAGGGAGCAGAAGTTATATAACGTGAAGCTTGAAAAATTTGGGGAAGAGGTGTAGAGGTGCGAATTTCATCGTGCGTCTGGATGCACAGTTCCAGTGTTACCAGATCACAACCAGCCCGTGTGGCTGAAATGTGTGTACTTATTCCTGTGGCCGACTGTACCTACCTTAATTTGTTTTTTTATGACTTTACTGGCCGAAGACTCATTTCCCCAGACAGAATCCTTCTTTCTCGGGTGCCAATGTGAATGGTCTGCAGCAGGAATTAATGAGAATCGCCCTCGACAGACAGGACACCTGAATTACCCAGAGCGGTGAACACCGGCAGTAAACGGAGGCCATATAAGGACGACTCGGGGTCAGCAACAGCAGAAGCAGACAGACCACTGACCCAGTGACACGCTACTGTGCACACTATCTTGTCACCGAGCAACCACTTAGCCTTTTTATCTGGTTGATTTACCCGCCGTCCAAGTGCTACCCGAAAGTGCCATGTGTAGAAGTCCCCACTCTTCTGAGAGCCCATTTATTTTGCAAACAATGATCTTCGCTTTAGGAAATAAGGAACTTTGTTGTGGAGAGTGTTCAGTCATTTATTCTATACTTTATCTCATTCCGTTTCCTTTTCTCCTTGCATTGTGGTTAGGCCCTTAACATTGTCGGTAACCATTTATCAGTGTTAAAAAATAACACAACTGAACATAACTTGATGTTAGCTCCTTAAGCCTTCAGCATCCCCTTTGTAAAGATTAGACTGTGTTCCGGCTTAACAAGTGATCATGTACTTTTCTCCACACAGTGCAGAAAGGGTGTGTGAACCACTGTAGAACCATTCGTACCCACTGTGTCCCTATGTCCATCAATCTCTTAGGTTATTCCCTTTTCATCTTTCCTTTCCTTGCCTATGCAGAGTCAGGTAAAGCTACCTGTCTTCCGAATCGTTCCTGCAGTCATTCTGTATGGTGTTAAGACCCTCCCTGCTCCAGGTGTTTAGAATCAGGTCATGTATGTTCCTTAGAAGTTATACCTTTGTCACATGAAGAAAACAGGGTAATAACAAATAACAAAAATAGGTTTTTTGTTTTGTTAATCTGCGTTTCACTGTGCTGTTCATTCAGCTATCGAGGACTTTCCTTATGTAATTTCAAACGATTGATAATAAGGATTTTTCTGTTTATAATATTTATTACTGTATAGTGGTTTTAGTTTGCTTCATTTGTCTTCGTTCATTCCTTCTCTTGAGATATTGCCTAATATGTAACATCATTATGCTCACGCACTCTAAGCCCCGTTTTTCTAGCTTGTGGATTTTTATCACTGTATTCCTTAGCATTTGCTAATTCAGAATTTGCAATTAATAGAAACCCCGATCCCCCATGTCTCTCTCTCTCTCTCTCTCTGAATTTTTCGTCATTTTCGTATAATTTTCAGCTCTTTACTTCCACCACCTGTTAATAAAGCACCTGGCTCCCCTACCTGTACCTTTCATTCCGTTCGACGAAGCTTTTAATGATATCGGCATTTTCCGGCCTCCTCTTCTCCACAAAAGCAGGAGAAAACCTATTCATTCCTGTACACAAAGTACCTTAAGAGCTCTCTCTCTCTCTCTCTCTCTCTCTCTCTCTCTCTCTCTCTCTCTCTCTCTCTCTCTCTTCCTTATCCTCCTGTCCCTCAAAGTAATTTCCATTGATAACCTTCTAGCGCTTCTTATTCCAATCCCCACCCCCTCCCCCAGGTAGCCTCTGGGCTTTCAGTTCATTCTCTGAGACTTGTAATAAGCGCTCAGCATTTTTTATTATACCCAGTTAAAGTCGACCATTCTAGGGAAACGCAGATGAAATTGAGCCTTGTTGAAAGTACGCATTCAGTTCCGGTTTGGTGAAGAACTTTGAATTATGAATGCCGCAGGCGATTAGCTTTGAGGCTTCTCGGTCTAAATACATAGATCTCCTTTGTTACAGTAGAGGGATTGTTTCAGTTTTCCAAGAGTATATCAGTGTCCTTCACTTTCAATTAATGAAGATGTTCTGTGCCTTCAACTTTCTGTTTCGGATTATATCTCAACTGAAAATAACCGTCTTTTCAAGAATAAATTCTCTCTAATAATAATAATAATAATAATAATAATAATAATAATAATAATAATAATAATAATAATAATAATAATTAAGTATTATTAACAAAGAGAATTAGATTTTCCCGTGCTTTCAAATTTCTAAATATCATTCACATATTACTAAGCATATTAGATTTACCATTGCGGGTAAATGAATTTGTATCCAGTTTCTCAAAGGATTAAGTGTAATTTTCATTTGACATTCAATACAGAGAGAGAGAGAGAGAGAGAGAGAGAGAGAGAGAGAGAGAGAGAGAGAGAGAGAGAGAGAGAGAGATAAAAATGTGCTGGTGATTTTCCTGTAAAACAATTGGAAGTCTAATGATGATCAATAAAAGAAGGTTTTATCCCTTGTAAAATGATTGTAAGTACAAGTATTGTATGGCCAATAACAAAAATAAGTAATATAAGACCATTTTACTGGAACGGTAATTCAGACTAACGATCAAAGAGAATATGCCATTTTCAAAATATTGGGAATGATAGCAGGATGGCAAATTAGACAGTAAAATCCACAAGAAATATATTTTTTTGAAAGAAAGTCAAATAGTGAGTATCAATGTGAAAGCTTGTGGCAAATGCTCCTGATGCATTTGCTTCTCTTCCTGCTGCTGACTCCCAGTACATTAAGACATATAATGGATCGGGAAAAATAATTTTCTTCAATTACCCTTCCAATAAAAGATGGGCAAAGAAATCAACAGCAGGCTAACAAACAAAGGCTCATTTTAAAAAAGACATGAAGCATACGGATATCCTATGAATGGTTTCACGCCAGTGGGGTCGGGACCCTCAACCTTCTCTTTCTCCCCTCCCCAACTGTGACTCACAACAGTCGTCTAACAGCTAAGCACACATTTCCCTGCTCATCTGTCCTACATCGTCAGGTTTGAAATCCGAACATGGTTCGTCCAGTTGAGTGCTAAACGAGACCAGTCCTAACAGAGGGGCATAAGGAGAGAGATTAAGCAAGATAAATGGTTTTTTTAAAATATGTGGAGTTACATACAACTGTTATGATAGGAAAAGAACCGACATCCACTAAATGCCTGATTTAACCCGACTTTACGTAAGCGAATGTCGTAGTTACTTTTGTATTGAGAGAGTCAAAAGTAAGTAGTCGGGGATGAAATACTGACGATTCTCCTGACTTCCGCTGACACCAGTAATATTAGGGGATAAAACACTGATCAACAGCCTCCTGGCCCGAAGGATTGATTTTATTTTACGTGGCTAAGAACCATTTGGTTACTTAGCAATGGGATCATTGTGGAATCCGAAATATTATAGAGAAATTAATTTCTTCACCAGAATCATGAAAATGATCGAATGACAGTCTGAACTTACCGAGTCGGCCAACAGAGGGCTGTGACTTTAGGACGTTACAGCTGAAGAAAAGACTAAGAAAGGTTTCTGTTTATTTGACTCTTATAACTGTTTCTTGCACGAGTGATAATTTTTTTTCTCTCTCTCTCCTTTTATTAGGTTTATGTATATCTTCATACTGAACAATCCTCAGTTCCTTCATGAATCCTAAGTCAAATAGCTACTTAATAGGTGTTGGAACTCATGTGCCGTTAGGCAACTCTGGATAGGTACATTTTCATCACTTTCTGTTCCTGTTTGACAAGGGTGGAATTAATTGATTAATTCCATTAGTTTTATTCATTGTAGAGCTCATTTTATTGGAACCTTCATCCTGACATTTCGGAGTATGTTTGTATTATGTTTATATTATGTTTAGAATAGATTATATTTAACTAAAGACTCTCCCCAAAACCAATATTCATAGCTAATTGTTACACCAAAATCCTTTACTTACCTTGAAATAATATATCTATCAATTTGTTGCGAAAAGAAAAGCTATACCAACAGTTTATGTCAGTGCTTATGTATGACAGCCTATATGCTTAGGAATGGCGTAATTTCATGTACTCAAAATGGCAGCATCACATAACGTGGTCTCCAATCGACGAACTGTCAAAGGATAAAACATAATCAGTGCTTTACAGGAAATATCACTTTATTATAACCTCTATATTTTTGTAGAGTGCTTTTATATTCTAATATTGTTAGAGAAGAATGAAAAAAGTACTTATCATAGTGTTGTAGTATCTAATTATTCCAAAGAGAATTTTTTTTAAATAATCACCTTTGCCTTCCTTTGTTTTATAATTGATTACCAATATTCTTATAGAATTAACACTAGTATCTTCTATTCAGTCGAATATTTCTTTTTATTTATAAGCTTCGTGTTTTCTCCATTCATGTTGACATTTTACCAAAATAAAATTATTTTGAAAATGCTGATACAGTAACTCTCGCCGCTGGACAACATTGGCTTCAGTGACGTTTAATTTCCCGAGGCAGCGGGAGAGAAAAATGCCACTGAAAATGCGATATTCAGACTCTGTGCAAAAGAACAAAATATTTGTTTTGTTTAGAGACGAGTGTACCTGGCATTTAAATGACAATAAAATAAAAGGGGATTTAATATTTGATTTGTTAGGGAAGAGGAACGCGAAGTAGCGGAGAGAGAGGAACCAACATTTATGAAAATATTTATCACGAACTGTTGGTCTTTTCCAATATAGTTTAGTATTTCAAAGTAACGTAGATTGACGGAGAAAACAGGTACGTAATATGAAGATAGATGAATAAACAAGCAATCAAATAAAAAGATAAATGAATAGATAGTAAAATAATTCATATAAGCAAAATCTACACAATTAAAAGAGCAATAGACATTAACGAAAAATATCAGGGGTGTGAGCTAGCATACTTTGTTGCAGTAACAGCTGTCAGTTGCTGCAGATGATTTCAAAGATAACTGTATCATAATTTTTTGGGTTGCTTAGATTTTCTGTCAAGGTTTCGGAGAATATATTTCATTATATTTTCCTCCCTTTCAGTTTTCCTTTTTTATGGTTCAGGAAAATTTAGATTAGAAAACTAGATTTTGAAAGAGGATAGAATGAGAAAAAACGCTTAAAGGATATAATAAACTTTCCCTTAATTAATTCAACTTAATAATATATCGATTAAGTTTCTTAATATGAATATATAATGATAACAAACATGCCCATTAGGGGATGTATAAGCATCAAAAATGAGATTGCACTTATACCTCGTTACTTATAAATAAGTATCTTATTTTTAGGAGAAAAAAGTCCAAATTAGGATTAAACAAAGAAAGAAGTCAAGAAATCAGGAAATACACAGGTGTCCCACCAAAAAATCATAATGGGTCAAAGGCATTAGCACACAGCCTTTTTTGAGGAGCAAATAGGCCCTGCTTTCATCTGCAATTACCCTATTAATTAATTATGAATGTTAACAGTGCTACGTTTAACTTACTCAGGAATCTGAGCCTGGGGCTATATCGTTTTATACTAAAAGATATTGATATTTACTCTACATGTATGTATGTATGTATGTATATATATATATATATATATATATATATATATATATATATATATGAAAAGCTTATAGGTCACAAGTATTTTATGAATTACAATACACAGTAGATGTTTAATTAACAAGTGTGGCAGAGATACTTTCCAAAAACCCTTGAGAAGATGTTTAGCTGTTATCTGACACATTTCCTAATTAAGTAAAACTGTTGCGTCAGGTATTCTCAAGACATGGGAGCTTGCCACATGACTCCGTG
>NC_089747.1:63838639-63886139 GCF_040412425.1 Macrobrachium rosenbergii | reverse complement strand
GGTGACTTGTAAAAATAACCGAAAATTACATATATTAGTGTCTAATCCATAGTTTTCGAGGTCACTGAGATGAATAGTGACACACCCGATGCCCTTTAAGTCCAAGTTCAACCTTGATAGAAAGGAGGGGTGAAAAAAGATAACCGAAAACAGTAGATATTAGTGTCTAATCCATAGTTTTTGAGGTCATTGAGGTTAATAATGACACTGCTGTTGCCTTTTAAGTCCAAGTTCAGGCCCAAAAGAATGGGCATTGAGAAGGGGTGGGAAGGGATGACATTAAAAATTAATTGAAAACAACAGATATTAGTGTCTAATCCATAGTTTTCGAGGCCACTGAGATGAATAGTGAACTCCCAATGCCCTTGAAGTCCAAGTTCAGTCCCGATAGGAATGGTAGGTGAGAAGGGGTGGATATGTAAAAATAACAGGAAACGACAGATATTAGTCTCTCATCCATAGATTTTGAGGTTGCTGAGATAAATATTGAGACTCTGATGCCCTTTAAGTCCAAGTTCAGGCCCGATAGGAAGGTGGGGGTTGAGAAGGGGTGATAAATAAAATGTCAAAACAAAATATTACTGTCTAATCCATAGTTTTCAAGGTCACTGAGATAAATAGTGACACTCCTGATGCCATTTAAGTCCAAGTTCAGCCCTGATAGCAAGGGGGGTTGGGGCGATGATGAGAAAGGGAGGGAAGGTGGTGACATGTAAAAGTAACGTAAAACAACAGATATTAGTTTTTAATCCGTAGTTTAGTTCAAGTTCACCCTCGATAGGAAGGGGAGGTGAGAAGGGATGAAAAATAAAATGTTAAGTCCAAGTTCAGCGCTGATAGGAATGGAGGGTGAGAAAAGGTGGGAAGGTGGTAGCATGTAAAAATCACTGAAAACGACATTCATTAGTGTCTAGTCCATAGTTTTTGAGGTGGCTGAGATGAATAGTTACACTCTCAATGCCCTTTAGGTCCAAGTTCAGCCCCAATAGGAAGTTGGGGTGGGAAGGGGTGAAAAATAAAATGTCAAAAATGACAGATATCAGTGACTAATCCATAGTTTTTGAGGTCACTGAGATCAATAGTGACAATCCCAATGCCCGTTAGGTCCAAGTTTAGCCCTGATAGGAATGGGGGGGTGAGAAGTGGTGAAATATAAAATGTCAAAAATGATGGGCAATGTTACTGAAGCAACTATCTTATCAGTAAAGAGAGATAGTGAGAGAGAGTAAGAGAGAAAGAGGATATGAGAGAAAGAGAGTGTGTGTGTATGTCTGTGAGAGAGAGAGAGAGAGAGAGAGGGAGAGAGAGAGAATCATCAGGTGTTATTCAGAGTTTTACTGGGCTGTGCCTAGTTTGATCAGCTAGTATGTATATATATATATATATATATATATATATATATATATATATATATATATATATATATATATATATATATATATATATATATATATATATATATATATATATATATATATATATATATATATATATATATATGAATAATTTCTAACCCATCACCATGATTCTATATACAAGCATTAGCTACCAACGTTTTCAATATCCAATTATTTCTACTACTCGGAAATAATATATTATTTTATATATGTTACCGAAGGGAATATTTTAGTTAATAATAAGTTATATGAATCGTCCCGTGGGCTCGAACCAATGAAAGACGTTCGAGCCCACGGGACGACGAACTTATCATCAGCTAAAAATTCTTCCGAAGGGTAATCATTTATTAAAAATATATTATTTCCCGTGGGCTGAAATTGAAATATTAACGGACGTTTGTAACTTATCATCAGCTATATATATATATATATAATATTATACATATATATATATATATATATATATATATATATATATATATATATATTATGCATTATATATATATATATATATATATATATATATATATATATATATATATATATATATATATATATATATATATATAGTTCAGTGCGTATGGCAAAATATTTTACTTTTATTCTTGTGGCAGTTACATCCATACTGTCTTGTGTGTTTCAGGTCTGATGTCGTATTTTTCTTTTTCAATGCTCTTTCCAAAAAGCGCAGAATATTTCATTCAGAGAGGCTGCGTCTACCACTCAAATAGTAATAGTCATAAGGAAATACTCCTTAGAAGAATCTCTATTAACAAGTTCTGTTGAAAATTTATATTGACAATGTAGTCTAAATTATGTTATTTCACATTTATATGTAAATGGTGGAATATAGAAAATTTTGAAATTAGTCCATCAGAAATATTCAAAACTGGTAATTTTTAAAAAATTCTACAGGCACTGTTTCTACAACAAAAAATAAAATAAAAGTTTAGTTACTTGTATAAATTTTTATTTTTATTTCTATCATTTTCATTTATAAATGTAAATGCGAACAGAACCTTTCACACAATTTATTTTGAGCTATTTGTAATCGTCCTTTTCTCTTTTCATCTAGCCCTCGCTATTAAGGGACTGTAAAGATATACTGTTACTTTCTAACTGAACGTATAGGAAATTCAATACAGTATTCCTTGGAGGGTTAAGAATTATTTATTTTTCTTTATTTTCAAAGTGATAGTTCACTAGATTACCTTTAGTGTTGTCTTTTTTGTTATCGCTTCTGAAACCATATTTACCCTTATGAAGGTGATAATGAAATCAATAATTATAAGAATAATCAGGATAACGATTACTATACTTTTTTTTATTATCAGAAAAGACAACAGAAAAATAAGTTTTAAGTCCATTGACGGAAACAGATAATTATTTGTTTTGGAGATTTATTATGCGACGTAATAATATTCCTTTTAGAACTACAACCTAACTGGTTGCAACGAAAAATGTCATCCCCAAGTCTATATCAAAAGCTGTGTCACGAACAGAGTGTCATTGGCAACACCAGCCACTTCAGCATTTCCGTTTGGAATGCAATCACGGAGCCATTCTCCGAGTGCGGTCAGACATTGAGTGCCCTATCTATTCTTATCTGAGATTTCGAATCCCTTTCCATTCTCTGAGCGTATACCAAGTTGGTCAATTTGCCCAGCAGTTTATGGAAACTGTTCGGAATTCAGATTTTGTCTTTCAAGGGATTTCACTTAAATGATTTAGAAAGGAATATAGCACTGAGGTCTTTCAAGAGATTTCACTTAAATGATTTAGAAAGGAATATAGCACTGAGGTGTAAGTATCATTTAACTCATAATTTCTCAATTTTAAAAATTTGTAAACGTATGTAAAGATAACAATGCATAGAGTGATAAGTGGCTAAAGACTGTGATTGTAAAATCATTTGCAAAACCTGTTTGTTAATGTCTATATACTTTATATTATTTATCCGTAACTTTACGTCACTAGCGGATTCAGAAAAATTTCATGGAGTTGGGGCACCAATTTTCATATTATTACACATACACACACACATACACACACACACACACACACACACATATATATATATATACACACACATACATATATACATATATACATATATATATATATATATATATATGTGTGTGTGTGTGTATCATATATATATATATATATATATATATATATATATATATATATATATATATATATATATATATATATATATATATATATATATATATATATATATTTTCTATAATAGATTTTGACTTTTTTTCCTATTTTTATATTTCTCATTTATGTTATTATTATGTAAATCTTTAATATTATTATTTTGTCATTATTGTTCATGAAGGGCCCACGTACCCAGGTGCCACGCCCCGGATCCGCTAGTAGTATATATATATATATATATATATATATATATATATATATATATATATATATATATATATATATATATATATATATATATATATATATATATATATATATATATATATATATATATATATATATATATATATATATATATATATATATATATATATATATATATATATATATATATATATATATTATATATATATATATATATGCATTGTAAAATAGACTATATACACGATCTTTCTTATTGGGAGTACATTATTGATTATAGGTAAACAAACATAATATGTAAACAAGGGCCAATGAATTAATGAATACGCTGAGTATTAAAAGCCCTTTCCCTTTAAAGCCACGATCGGAAGTAATCCGGAAGTGGAATAATTTTCGAAAATTATGTCTTATTAATGTAAACTTACATCGTATAGAAAAAACACACTCTAGTTGACGTCTTCCTACTCTTTAAATGTCGTTTTATTTAGGTATTTATATAATGAGAATGACTCATTGGAAATAATTACGTTTTTCCCATGTTATGTTTTCATTGTTATGATGGCAATTATATCTATCTTTTTCATTAAGATTTTATTTGTATTAAGGCCCACCACTCACTTGGTAATTTTTAATCCTGTAGAATTTTGCTTGTTCTAAAATACGAGGGAATTAAAAAATTCTTTCAATATTTTAAAAAATTCATTATATTGCCTCGTATTTTTTTCATGAACAAATTATTAATCCGCATCAGTGGCGGCTCAAATTTATCATCCTCTCTTGCATTATTGATGCGGATCCTTAACTAAACACCTTAAAAACAGACCCTAAACTGGTCTCTCTTTATGGAGGGGAAAGAGGGCCATGACTTTTCATTGAAAATCAATCAAAGTTTCAAGAGGTCAGAATCTCATCCAAGAATGACAGAGCCTTCCGCAAGTGGACTGGAGAGGTCGTCATCCCTGAGTGATCCCATTTCACTTTCTAGTCGTTAAAAGCTCTATTAGAGGATCTTTTGATGAGTGTTTAGGGGCTAGGTTTGTCATGAACATTTGAGCTTGATAATATATTTATATATATATATATATATATATATATATATATATATATATATATATATATATATATATATATATATATATATATATATATATATATATATATATATATATATATATATATATATATATATATATATATATATATATATATATATTATGATTAGCAAGAATTCGCTAGCAAATTGCCTCCCCCCCTCCTTTGTTGTTGTTGGTTGTTCTGTTGTTTTTATGTACTGCCAGCCGGCCGATCGATAGACCATCTGTCTATCGATTTAGCACGGTCAGAACAAGGGTTTAAAAGATTAACGCCACTCCCTTTTTAAAACAGAACTTTCCTTCGAGGCAAAAGTAATCTGTCTTGGGCGTTCTTCTTACAGGCAAAACCTCCCCTACGGGCAGCAGGTGCATATGAGTCAAAGCCCCTGTGTTGGACGCATCCCCTGCCCCATAGGAGGGGATAAAAGCAAAAGCCCACGAGGTCTCGACACACACGCGGGCTGGAAGATATGGAGTGAAGACGCCCTCAACACCTGGCCCCATCGATGCCCTTGCATCCCAACCACGTGGCCCTTTCCAAAGTATACTTTTCTCGTGCCCTCGACCGCATTCCAAGTGTTCGCTCCACCGTTGGCCTGCCTCGAGCCCACACGCCATTGCTTGGAGTTTCGAGGAGTCCCCATCGCCTTGCCCCTTTACGGAAGCCCTTGCATCTCACCACGTGGAAGAAACTCGCCCTCGGAAATCGCAAGTCATCCACAGACTGCCTTCTACGCGCCCTCGGAAAATCTGCTAAGGTAAAGTGCCCTGGAAGAGCCCCATTTCAGTCACGCTTTTGTCTTGTAATATTTGCTTAAAGAGAAACCAGAAATCATCCTTGTCTAATGTCCGTGCGCCTCTTGCATCGGCAGTATTAAGTCTTTATTACTCCTTTGGCACCCTCAGTGCAGCTTCGAATTCATTATTCTTTGTCTATTTTCATTACTGGCGCATAATGTGCATATCTCTCATTTCAGAGGACCCTATTTCGTGGAAGCTTCTCGACTGAGTCTGGAATTCCCAGTTTCATTCAATCCCATAGGAATCCCCTTCAGGATCAGATATCTAATTGAGTTCCTCTTTCCCCTACTGATGTCATTTATGTAAATACACTCCTTTAAATGTGCCCACATGTTTTACGTAATATTTCCCTCAGTAACAAGAGCCCTATGCTCATATGAAATTCTCCTTTGTTTTCTTCTTTTTACGTTTTCCTGTACCCACGAAGTCAGAATCACAAGGGCTAAATTACCTTAAATCGTTGCTACCTGTCTCACAGAGCATATTTCAAACTAAAACCACGGAAAAACGTAAAAATGGCGACCTGGCCATAGATCTCGTTTTGCAGTTGCAGTTCCCTAGCGTTGCTTTATTGCATTTGCAACTTGCCAGATCAGCTATTAGCAAAGCTAAGCTAGGTACGAGACAATTACGAACCTTATGTGTAAAACCAGCACACAGATCCAGAAAATTCCACGTTAGTAATGTGTTTATCTTAGCAAAACCTTTTTACAATCGTGACTGTTCCTAGGAATTAGAAATAGGGACATGTATTCATTGAGAGAAAAGAACCGCCGTATTAGATTCGTTAATGCATGCCTTTCAGGATAGGTAGTTAGGAAATAACCAGTGCTAACCATCCTTTGCTTCGAGGAATAGTGTTAAAATTGCCTCTGTGTTAAAAATCCTTGCCATATTCTTGCTTCGAGGAATAGTGCGAAAGAAATTCCTCTGTGATAACTTTTACTTCGCATTTCGAATTAGCTTAACTGTTATTTAGGCGCAAATAAATTCCTACATGGGACAAGACGAAGTCAGCTTGCATTGCTGAAATTCTCTCAGTGTAGTTAGAATTCGAGTTAGGTGTTAGGAAAGCGAGATTTAAACTCCGCTTATAGGAAAAAATTAGGCCTAGCCTGTTGTACTGTTATCCCTCTTGTATAAATATATGGGTTCATTCACACAGAATCTAAAAATAACTCCGTTGTTGGCCAGACGACCTGCACCTCCCCCCGCCCATGCCCGCGTGTGTAGCAATTTTTCGCCCCCATTCATTTCCCAGCAAAAATTTTTCTTTGGGTTTCCGGTTAGTAATTTCTAAGTCCTAAGGGACGAATCGTATTTCCAAGTCCTAAGAGACTCCTACTAAAATTCTACATCGCACGTGGCGAGAATTTCTCCAAATTCCAGTCCTCAGAGACTCCTAAAATTCTACGTCGCAGACGTGGCGAGAATTTCTCCAAATTCCAGTCCTCAGATACTCCTAAAATTCTCGTCGCACATCACGTATGAGAATTTCTCCAAATTCCAGTCCTCAGAGACTCCTAAAATTTATTGTCGCACGTGGCGAGAATTTCTCCAAATTCCAGTCCTCAGAGACTCATACAAAAATTCTACGTCGCACGTGGCGCAGAATTTCTCATTCAGTCCTCTGCAGGGAACCCAAAATTAAGTCCTTTGAGACGTTATACAGTGTAGTTCACACATCTAAGCCCTTACGGGACTGATCATTCTAGTTCATTAGAACAACTCCTTAACTTCACGCTACAGCCAGCCAAGTCCGAGCGTGACAAAATCCAACTACGCCTTCCGAGACACATATTAAAAATCTGTTCCCAAGAACAACCACGTCTTTCCCAGACATATCAAATTTTAACAAAGTCTCCTCAGACTTACTAATCACCTGTCTTATTCAGACAGATCCATTCTCCTGCAGTCTGAACAATTGAGTGTTTCAGATTCCTGCAATTGAGTCTTTTCAGACAACCTGAGTCTTTTCAGACATATCCTTTACCCATTATTCCAAGATGGCTAATACCAGAGCCCAACAAAACGAGGATTTCAAATTCTACATGTCCGCTGGGAAGGACATGGGACTATCAGGGCAAGATCTGAGAGCATAGGTTCAAGAGCGAGTGGACGATGCCAAGGCGGAGAGAGCAAGAGAACGTGAAGAGAGAGAGAGAGAACGTGAGGAGAGAGAGAGAGAACGAATCGCTCAAGAACAACGGGAGGAAAAAGAACGTGCAGAGAGAGAGAGGGCAAGAATTGCCCAAGAGCAGGAGAAGGAAAAAGAACGTGAAGAGAGCGAGAGGGAACGAATTGCCCAAGAACAACGAGAGGAGAGGGACAGAATTGCCCAAGAACAACGAGAGGAGAGAGAAAGAATCGCCCAAGAGAAAAGGGAGGAACGAGAATAGGATGATCAAGAGCGACAGCGCGCCCACGAGCTCCAGATGCTAGAACGACAGCCCGCCAACCCCCCGCCCCCTGCCGCGGGAATGAGTGCCCTCAGCCAAGCTCACTCGTTCGTGCCAAAATGGACAGAGTCCGAACCCGAAGTATGGCTTGAAAGGGCCGAACGAGTCCTGGAATGCTGCGATCTCTCCCCGCGGAACTCTCCCTTTGTTCTCACTAAATTCCTGGCCGGAAAGGCCCTCGTTGCCTACCACGCCCTTCCCCGCAGACGATCGGGAAACTGGGAAGCCTACGCCAAGCAGTTACAAAGGCGTACGAGATTACCCCAAGCGGTGGAGGAGACGTTGGAGAGAGCAGCCCAGAGAAGCAGGCCAGACTTGGTCCGATTGGGCGTACCATTCGGAGCGGGCGTTAACAAAATGGCTCGATTCCGAAGGAGCCACAAGCACCGCCAAGGTACTCGAGCGGTTTAAATTCGAGCATTTCCTGCGCAACGCCCCTCGTGCCCTCGCCACTCATATAGTGGAAAAAGCCCCAGCAACTCTCACCGAGTGTTGCCGAATAGCAGCTATGTGGGAAACTCACCACCCTCAAGAAGGATCCATTGGGCGGAAGATAAATCCCTGTCCCTCCTCGGAGGTTCAAATTCCCACAAAAATGGGAACTCGGGCAAGCCCCTAACTTGCCATTATTGCAAGAAAACGGGGCATTCCTCCGAACAGTGCCAGAACAAGAAACCGGCTCCTCTCTCTATCAGAAAACCGACAAATAACTCGCCTGCGCCCTCCACAGGGGCAGCGCGGAAAGACTTTAGCCAGACCTTTTGCACGGCATGCAAGGTTTATGGCCATTCTCCTGCATGGGCGAAATGCCCACGCAATAATAAATCAAATACTCCCACCGTGGCCTTGGCCGTCACAGATCCCAAGTCATTAGGCCCTCCCGCCGAAGGGCCTGTATACGTGGCCCCTCCATGAGGTAGCGAGCCCGCGCGCCGAGTCACTGCTTTCGAGGACTCGGGCGCGCAAATCTCCCTCATCCGAAGGGACAGAGTTCCCTCACGGAGCTATAGTCAATAGACGAAAACTCGTCACGATCGAGGGAATAAATCAATTTAAAATGATACTCCCTACGGTCCAATTGAGAGTCACAAGACCTCACCAATCCAAAATTTGCAATCTTGCAGTAGCAAGTCATCTCCCCGGAGGCTATGACGTCATCCTGGGACAGGACTTTCAGTCCCCACCGAAATCATGACAATCTAGGGGTCCATTCCCCGAATCATTCCGCGGGCGCGAGTAATCCTCCCCGCTTCTCCCTCAGCCAAGACTGGCACCCCTGGGTACCAGAAGGACGTGCAGTCCCCACCAGTGCCACCTGAGTACGATGTACAGTGGCCCCCTCGATCGGTTCCCGATCCATTCCAGTGCCCGGCCCTGCCTCAGTGCCAGTGCCAGGGCCCCAATCAGATCTCCCTTCAGGAGATGCCAAATTCCTGCCGATGCCACTTGCATGCCCCGAGCAGGGCTAAGCTTCGTCCGTCCTGACCGACGAGCCCAAGAAACCTCTGATAGCGCCTGACTCTGCCCTAGTGCCAGCGCCAGAGCGCCACGCCGATCTCCATTCACGGGATCCAACTCAGGACCCCTCTCTTCCCCGGCCTGGCACCGCTACCAGCGTCGGTCAGAGAGACAGTTCCTCCCGACCACCACGGAAGCTCACCTGCGGCCAGAGTTCTGCCATATCTCCGCCACCCCGATGAACTACAAGAGCAGGATTCTGACGGATTATGGTATGAACCAGCGCGACGGAGAACGCATGGAACACTCCTGCATCAGCTGTCGCAGCAGCAGGCCCAGGTGGTACTCCGTGCTGCCTTCTGGTCACGGGCCCTCCGCTTCCCCGGCCGAGGACGACTGTCCCATTAAGAAAGGCTCGAGGCGAAATTACCACGGGCGTGGGAATTTCCAGGTAGTTTACAAAGAGCTCCAGAGCTCCCCATGGCACCTGTGCCACCATTTCATCTTTCGAAGGTCTTGGCACCCCTAATCCAGAAGGGGATGTCAGGCCCTCCTCTATCTTCCTCCATTCCTCAGGAACTTCTATCTCTTATCAACCTCTATTAATCTTCCCTTAAATTATCACCACAAGAGGCAATTAAATACGGGATACCATTCCCACACAATGTATAAATCATTAAGAATAACAGAGTGAAGTGGCACACCCTTGCGCCCATACCTTGGCACCGGGCATGCGTGTCAGCCCTCCTGAAGGAGTCGCGCCCTTGGTGCACTTTTCTCGCCCTGGGACTGAAGTGATAGTTCGGGCCGTAATTTATAGGCGAAGGACAATAAATTCCCGCCTAACACAATAAAACCCTCACTCTTTTTCCCTTAGCTCTTCTGCCAATATCATTTACCTTCTTTTAGTCATTTATTTATCTTTCTTTTAAAAATCGCGAGTCACAGACTCTTGCCCTTGTGATTTAAATGCCCCTTCGTAAGCTCTGAGAGGACGTGTCCCGCCTTTCATATGCGGTCAAGTTTTCATTCGTATCATCTTGTTAATTTTCCTTTTGTCATTATTATCCCTTTTCCCCCTTTCATTCCTTCCAAGATCTCTGTTTGTCCTACCCCACATCTTTTGTCTGCTCGCCCCGTCATAACATTGAGTAGGCAGTGGACGCATAAAATTAGCATAGTTTAAGGTTAGCGAATTAAAACTCGCGAATACTCTCGCCCGCATACGACTGTCAAAATCCGTGTGTGGGGGGCAAGCGAAGCTGAGCCAAATGACGTTAAAACGAAGATAAATTATCAATGCGAATTTGTATAGTCATTACAATATGGTGTAAAAGGGGATGTCATTTACAAAAATAAACGCTGTTTTTCATTTACACAGCCTCTTCAAGGCAGATTGTACTAACCGCATGCATTTTATCTAAAATTAAGTAACCGTGTATTTTAATTCTTGAACAATAACCTTTCTTTTCATTTGTTAGCCATAGCCTCATATACGTGGTCCTATAATCTTAATTAATTCACAATTGTTCGAGTCACTTTATAAAGTTACCAGTGGGTAACCAAATCTAAAGTAATTATTCTTTTGCAAGTGTTTAAATCACCTTTGCGTTCTGTTAACGAAAATTGTCCCAATGTGTTATTAAAAGTAATGTCACAGCTTCATAAAACCCTTAGTAGTAAAGTTCATTGCAAGGCAGAATGTAGAGTAATGTAAAGCATTTGCCGCTCATTCTTGAATATCGATGTACACACCGAAGGAGGTATGTAAATCATCTTGTATGGGGAGGTATTATGATTAGCAAGAATTCGCTAGCAAATTGCCTCCCCCCCTCTCCTTTGTTGTTGTTGGTTGTTCTGTTGTTTTTATGTACTGCCAGCCGGCCGATCGATAGACCATCTGTCTATCGATTTAAAACGGTCAGAACAAGGGCTTAAAAGATTAACGTTACTCCCATTTTTAAAACAGATCTTTCCTTCGAGGCAAAAGTAATCTGTCTTGGGCGTTCTTCTTACAGGCAAAACCTCCCTACGGGCAGCAGGTGCAATGAGTCAAAGCCCTGTGTTGGACGCATCCCCTGCCCCATAGGAGGATAAAAGCAAAAGCCCACGAGGTCTCGACACACACGCGGGCTGGAAGATATGGAGTGAAGACGCCCTCAACACCTGGCCCCATCGATGCCCTTGCATCCCAACCACGTGGCCCTTTCCAAAGTATAATTTTCCTCGTGCCCCTCGACCGCATTCCAAGTGTTCGCTCCACTGTTGGCCTGCCTCGAGCCCACACGCCATTGCTTGGAGTTTCGAGGAGTCCCCATCGCCTTGCCCCTTTACGGAAGCCCTTGCATCTCACCACGTGGAAGAAACTCGCCCTCGGAAATCGCAAGTCATCCATGGACCGCCTTCTACGCGCCCTCGGAAAATCTGCTAAGGTAAAGTGCCCTGGAAGAGCCCCATTTCAGTCACGCTTTTGTCTCGTAATATTTGCTTAAAGAGAAAGCCAGAAATCACCCTTGACTAATGTCCGTGCGCCTCTTGCATGGCAGTATTAAGTCTTTATTACTCCTTTGGCACCCTCAGTGCGGCTTCGAATTCATTATTCTTTGTCTATTTCATTACTGGCGCATAATGTGCATATCTCTCATTTCAGAGGGACCCTATTTTTGTGGAAGCTTCTCGGACTGTGTCTGAATTCCCCAGTTTCATTCAATCCCGTAGGAACCCCCTTCAGGATCAGGAATCTACTTGAGTTCCTCTTTCCCGTACTGATGTCATTTATGTAAATACACTCCTTTAAATGTACCCACTTGTTTTACATAATATTTCCTCAGTAACAAGAGCCCTATGCTCATATGAAATTCTCCTTTGTTTTCCTCTTTTTACGTTTTCCTGTACCCACGAAGTCAGAATCACAAGGCTAAATTACCTTAAATCGTTGCTACCTGTCTCACAGAGCATATTTCAAACTAAAACCACGGAAAAACGTAAATATATACATATATATATATATATATATATATATATATATATATATATATATATATATATATATATATATATATATATATATATATATATATATATATATATATATATATATATATATATATATATATATATATATATATATATATATATATTTATATATATATTTATATATATATATATATATATATATATATATATATATATATATATATATATATATATATATATATATATATATATATATATATATATATATTATATATATATATATATATATATATATAAATATATATATATATATATATATATATATATATATATATGATATATATATATATGGATATAATATATATATACACAGACACACACACACGTAAAAGGTCTTTTTATGAAGAATTTGTGCTAAATCATCAATCGCCATATTCCAGCTATTAATTTAAAGCTAAAACCAAGAAACCCTTTAACGATTGGCTCTCTATTTGAGTACAAAGAAAACCTAAACCCACTAATGACCTCCGATGTAATATACAAATCAGGACCATGTGCTTAAATGTAACAAACATAAAATAAAAATAAATTGTTTGAAACTTGCCCCAGATATGACCTGGGGACATATGTCGGTTGCACGCGGAGGTTGCTGAAGGTGACAAAGGAGTCTCATCGTTGTGTTAGCTACGGAACAGGGGTTAAACTATTGAACCCTGAATTCTCTAGCATACGAGACCATGTGCTTAAATGTAAACATAAAATAAAATATGATGATTTTGAAATATTGGGTAGAACCTCGATTGACCAACTTCTAACGGTTCAGAAATAATTATTTATTATGAAACACAGAATGTTCCGCAGTTAAACTCCCAGTCCTCTGCCGCGCCTCTACACCCATCGCGAGCGTTCCTGGAACCACAGGTTGCGGCGAACTTGCTCTTTGTTGTCACTCGACAGTCTTTCTTCTTGAAATATAGGTGTGCCTCCTATTCTGTATTTCAACACTTGTTTATCTGTTTTAATCATTGTATAACAATTGTAATTTTGAATTTTCGCTCTTGTCTGGGTCATTTTATTAATTGTAAATCTGCTTGTCTTTTTAGCCTTGAAAATGAGACTTATGGTCCAGAAAAGTCGGCAACTTTAATGAAGTCATGATGTCAACATGCCTGTCCCTCTCCTCTTCGGATATATACAGTATGTATGTATGTATATATATATATATATATATATATATATATATATATATATATATATATATATATATATATATATATATATATATATATATATATATTATATATAATTGTTTAAAGCTGGGGTCTTGCTAGATCAATGGGGTATGCAACTTACCTTAATTACCTCAAAAATCTGGAATCTGGCCTTGGGGACAGCTAAAATTACAAACGACAAAATATGCCCGAAAGGCTACTTCAAGGGGGAAGTGATTAAATAAACTCTGGTGTTTAACTTAATTCATTATATTTAAAAAGGAAAATACATCAAAAGACTGATAGCATAATTCTGGGGTAATGAGGCTAAAGCAACTGACAGGAATTTCCTTGAGGGGGCAGATTGGGATCCCACTTCAAAGTTATTGATAAAAAAGCAGCGAGGGCCACTACGCACATTTAGTGACACAGTTCCACACTTATGGTTACTTAACTGGAACTAACACTGTAATGGAGGGAATCGACGAATTGCATAGAAGATCCCTAGACTGAACTCAATTCACGTGGCTCGAACATCAAGCGATTACGTTATTCTTCTCATATATGCTTTGCAAATTAAACAGCACAAAATATAAGCAATACAGGTCTCACTGTAATTATATCGCACTATGAAAGGAAAGGAACACAGTTAGAGAATAACAGGGAACGTGGCTGATGAAAAAAATCTTAAACCCTGGTACTTTACCTTTTCTTTAGGAGCGGAAGTTCTTCTTATGAAGGCCAGCGAAGGAGTGAATTAATTCACATAAAAAGTTACTTTTACTGCCAGTCACATGTCTGAAATAGGCAGTGGATAGGGTAAGGGAAGGAGCTCTGGAGTCCGTGGCGCCGCTGACAATTCTGAGAGATAGCGTCTCATCCAGGACTCTTTTATAGGTGGCATTGTGATCACTCTGCCCACGTGGGAACTGCAGGCCGCATGGTTTCAAATTCAGAATGGCGGAACGCACATGGTCCACCGCCAGCTGGCCTGCCTCGGGCCATGATTAGCTCTCGACAGGGGTCTGCATCTGGAATTTAGGGATTTCCGACAGCACTTTGGACAAGAAGGGATTTAAAGGGGTTTTTCCACCAAAAAAGCTGTGGTGAGAGGTTTTAGGGGCGAATTTCTTACAGTGAATCATACTAAATTTTCCTTATTTAATTACTTAGGCCTTTTACTTTAAATTTAGTGCAAAAAAGTGGCTTAGGAGGGAATATTCTTAACAATATATATATATATATATATATATATATATATATATATATATATATATATATATATATATATATATATATATATATATATATATATATATATATATATATATATATATATATATATATATATATATATATATATATATATATATATATATATTTATATATATATATATATGAATAAATAGATAGAAATTGATTTCTTCTAATCTTTAAAAGATGAAGAGAAGCAATATATGAATCCATTTAGTCCTTTAACAGAAAGCAGAATATGTCTTATTGGACACTGCACTCGGCGATAACTAACTAATTGCACTTATTACAGATATATAATAAAGGTAAAACATTGTTTTGTGACATGTTCTTAATAAGTAAGCGACATACATGACGCCTCAATTGCGTCATCATTACGAAATAATTATGACCATTTTACCAATACAAAAAAATGATAAAATTACCATCATTTTTAAGTTTTCCAGTAATAAAATTCAGAATATATTTCTTTACCAATTCCCAGACGTTATTTTAATACCCGGTGTATTGTTTTGTCAGTGAATATTAAATCGTAATAAAAGCTCATATATTACTCGCTATTTGGTTAGCGACGCCTACGTCCATGCCGTTTGAAATTCATTCCCTTCATACCCTTTTAGATCAAAGGGTAATCGAGAACCGCTCTAGTAAATGTTCAATATTCAGCCTAACTGCTTTAACCTTTAAATTTGTTCTCTTCTCTCGATATGGAGAACAAACCTTACATTCAAATCTTCATAGATAATGAAATGAAGGAGCTAGTGTGGAAGGGAGGTCCAAGATCTTTTACTGAAATTTTATATTAGTTTCCAATGATGATTGGCTGGAGAATTTCAATCAAACGATTGCAAAATTTTTCAAGGTTATTGGTGGAGTTGAAACTGAATATTTTGTGTTCCTGTGACCCCCTCCCCCTTTCTCTCTCTCTCTCTCTCTCTCTCTCTCTCTCTCTCTCTCTCTCTCTCTCTCTCTCTCTCTCTCTCTCTCTCTCTCTCTCTCTCTCTCTCATAATTCGTACTCTCGTATCTAAAATCTCTATTCTTTGGTCCAGCCAGGTAGTTACTACATTTAATGACTATTTTAATCTCCCTTATAAATGAATTGTTTTTATTTTTTTATTTCTTTATCTTAATTTTTTCCTATCGTCTTTTTCATTCCAGGGATCCCCCATTCTCCTTACTGATATTCCTTCAAGCTATAACTTGCTATTTCGTAAATCTTACAACTCTCCCCTTGCCAATAAAAAACAACCTTTCATTAATGCGAGTATCATTAATTCTGGAGTATTATTAACAGAAAGATGTAAATTAACAGGAAGATGTAATCATAACTGGATAATGATAATTTAGTGTTTCTCTGCCGGAGATTCAGTCTGTAACTGGCGCTGATACGAAATTGAATACTTTTGTCTCTCCTTTCAGGTTTCATACAATTCACGTAAGTTTAATCAAGAATTGCTTTGACAAGTTATATAATTTTCTAGATTAAGTTCCGGAATCAATTCTGAGAAATTGTATGAACGACCACTTATTTACAATCTTGCATGAAATCCCGAGGGCCGACTTCTTGTAATTTTCCAAAACAAAACACATATGAAAGAGGCAATTTTAATTTGAGCTGGAAACTAATTGAATTTCTAGCGAATGTTTTACTTACTGGGGGAATTTGCCTCGGATAAACATATCCCCGAGAGTCCAAAGAATGTGGAGCAGTATAGGCACCATGTTACAAAGAAATATCCTGGCAAGCAGTATATACGATATGAGAATAACTCACAAATATCTCTCTCTCTCTCTCTCTCTCTCTCTCTCTCTCTCTCTCTCTCTCTCTCTCTCTCTCTCTCTCAAACACACGCACACACACACAGCATATTAACCTGGTTTCCTTAGACATATGCATGCTTTCTCTAAACCCTAAATAATCTGTACACTCCAAACAATTACTCAGTTATACCATACTCGTTCCTCATTTCTCGTTATTCTTTTTGTAGACATAAGCTGCATATATCGTATTAGTGCAGCAGATCAGTAGAAAAATACTTCGGTTTGTGATACAAGCATGAAATCTGGCACAAGTGCTCATTTTAACCACCTCTTTTGAAAAATCTGGGTGTCCACGCAAAATTTCAATATGGCCGCCACTTTTCAAGATGGCCGCTAGTTGTTTCGATTTCTGACACTTTGAGTAAATCATTGCTGAAATAAATACATCAATCATTATTCACACAATGTCTTTCTGGATAGAAGAGTTAATTGAAGATATCACCAGAGCTCCTACTACTATATTTACCGTTGTGATAAAGATGGTGTACAAAATGGCCGCCATGAAACATTTTGCTTGATAACTCTGCAACTAAGAAAGATAGAGACATGAAATTTTTATCTATGCCTACATTTATGAGGCCAGAGAATCTGTTTCTAGCATTTCTATTGGGCTATTATCAATATTACATCTTGGGAAGGGACCCCATAATGCTACTGAAAAGTATACAAGCACAAGACTATAATGGAGTATGCTAACAAAGTATCTTATCTATGTTCGAGCACTGTCTCAATGTCTTTTTTTAAGCCTGAAATTAATGCAAAATTTTAAAGATGCATGGTGTCACCCTTTAGTGTGATGAAATTCTCATTGAGATGAATGTGAAGCATCATTTACAACATTACAGTTACACCTCACATTATGATTACACCTCACATTTGCAGCCACACAAAGCTGTGCATGTAAGCCCAAGCCTGTAGTATTTTTGGACTTAAAGGAAGTAGGAGGGATATTTGTGAAGGAGTCAGGTAGCCCAGGTACAGTTTTTACCCTCTCTGACCCAAACTGTACTGGCTGACGCTCTCCCCCCGCCCGTTGTCTTTGGCAGGGTGCTGGAATACTGAAATGCTGGTCCCATGAAAAGAGGTTGTAGTTGTAATTGCTGAAGGCTTGTGATCAATGTTGTCCATGATCGCAGTGGTAAACAACCCCTTTATCAAGACAGGTGGACAGACTACACCCTCTTCCACATACTTGGTGACAGTGGCATCTCCCAGTCAGGCTGATATCTCCAGCACCCTGTCATAGGAAATGCTCATACCCTGATCATGAAGCATTTCTACAAGGTTTCTCTTCCTGGTTTTGGCATAGATAGCCATGTCCATGAACACTGGAAAAAGAGTTTCCCTATCCTTTGAGTGTCAATGTACACTTGCTCCCTCCTTCTGTTCTGAGAAGCAGTTGTACTGCAGGAGCCGAGCACTAGCCATGTCTGACTTTGATGAGCCAAACCTTAGTTGTGACTTTTTATGTCTGCTCCATGTTTGACCATCCTAGTGAACTGGAGCAGGCTTTGAGGTATGGCATCATTGATGCATCCTTCACCAAAGGTGCTGTGAAACTTGGACTGATGATCTAGAATACACTTCCTCAGTATCTTTGCTGCTTTAGCAATCACAAGTGTATCTGAATAGTCAGATGTCTGGGATAGGGCTAAAGCTACATCTTTCTGCAAGGCAAGTAGCACACTTCTTCCTTTCTTGTGTGCTTCTAATTCAGGGATTTCTGCTTACAATTTGTCCTTTAATCATGTTGTATTTACAACAGGTGAGGCAATGCCCATTTGTTCCAGGCACTGCTGGTATAATTGGGATATATCTCCAAGAGGAAATATGGCAGGACCATCCGAACTCAAGCTGGTTTCAATGATATAATTAACCAGCTCTGATAGAACCAGTGGATATACATCTGGTTCTTCACTGTGACATTGTTCTTTCTCAAGATTTCTAAGATGGGACCTCTCCCTATTATAAAGGCCACGTAAACATACAAGATGGTATTTCAGCTCTTGTGCTGTTGCGACACCTGCACCTAGTTTTGCCAATAATTTACCATCATTGAGTGTGTGAGTGCACTCATTTAGTCTCCTGCTGAGATTCATGGTCATTACTTGTCGAAGATCTGATACAGGTCCCATATTTTCGCAAAAAATGCATGCTTCATTGTAATGACTCATTCGATGCTGTCTAGCATGCTTTTCCTGTGGTTCACTACCTTCAACTGTACATCTTTGCTTTCTTCCACGGTCAAGTTTTGCATTATTAAACATGACCCTACAGCTCTTGTATTTTATGTTTTGCCAGTGTTTTGTTGCCAGTGTTCATCTGCTGGGTCAAAGTTAAGTAAGTCATTTCATTACTCCTGGAACAATGGCACATTGGTTGAAATCAGTATGTACCCATCATGTCCAGGATTTTGATGTACAGAGACCAAGGGTGAAGTTAGACCTTCATTTTCTTTGTCTTCTTGGCAAAGACAACATTTGCTCCAGTCAGTCTTCCTTTTGCCTGTGATTGGATTTATACCTGCCATAATGAGCTCTTGACTAAGGCTGAGGGGCTTTCCTTTTACCACCTTAATCTGATATGCACATTGATGTATGGGATACAACTAGGTTCGGTCACCCTACACCTAGCCCGATCATTCATCCAGTGCCATTTAAGTCCATGTGATCTGCACACCATCCAGTGCCATGTAAGTCTCAGTTATCCTTGGCTTGCTCTCCCATCTGGCACCTGTCAATTGCACAGCTGTTAACTAGATCTACCAACTATATACTTGCCAGCTAATTGATATGGGGCTATTACAGCATTTGGGAAAATAATTTAGTCAAGTGGTAAACTACTAAACTGATACATGCATCCAGTGCCAACTAGGGATCTACCAGTGTGTCAAAAAAAAGATTATAAAGCAAGAAATTAGCTGACAATGAAAATATGCTTTATCCAAATCCTTATATCCTTGGTTTCTCCAAATCACAGCAGTGGCACCTAGTGTTGTCTCTTAAACTACTGCAACCAGACTCTACTAAATTCTAAATTAGCAGTTTCTAAGTGGACTATTGGGGAGCTTTGACCGGAGAACATCGACTGAACTAAATCACTAAATTGCACTAAAAGCTTTGACTAAGCTATTTGGTGTTACAGTTTAAGTAGCTAAATTAGCCACTTGACTAAATTACTGCAACCCCATGCTGAACCTACAGTAGTAAAGCAAGATTAGCTGACAATGAATCCCATGCTGAATCACACAGCAGTGAAGTCACCTATGTGCCCTGGTTGTGATCTGACATTCATTCTTTTAAACTAAAACTAAAGATAAAACCACCACCTAAATTATATATAGACTTGCAAACTATCATATTGAACAGGAAGACATTTTACCATGCCTACTGAATCCTGGGACACGATTATTTAAAGTTTTTGGCTGCCATATTGGATGCCCTCTTTCTTTACATATGCTATATGAAATCTTTAACAGAAATACATTTTACTATTACATGGTGACTCTGCCTAAAATGTGTATAACCTAAAAAAACGCGTAAAAACATGACCAGAGGCGCATAAGTCCCATGTTAAAATCTTGACTAGCAGCCATCTTGAAAAATGGCAGCCATTTTGGAATTTTGAGTGGACACCCAATAATTTTCAAAAAGTGGCCTATGGAGAAGATATGTACCAAATTTCATGCTTGTATCATTAACTGAAGTATTTTAGAGAAAAAAATTATTTTATCTGCTGCACTATATACTCTCCTCCTAGTTAACAATCGTATTACCCATTTCCTTACTCATATCAGTGGCATAGCTCTTGAACAGTCAGTTTAATGTATGCAATACTTCCTCTTTAAATAAAGTCATCACCTAACCTACAATTTGGGAATGTCGGTTTATGTACAAAGAAGGCAAGATTAAGGAACTCGCATACATTTAATATTAGTCACATGATCTGACATTTCCTCGGAACTCGCTGACAAATGAGTAATACATACAATTTTGCAGATTCCGTTCTTTGGCAGGGAAGACTAACAAACATAATCTGCTTTCTTCAGCACTTTCTTTTATCACAAAATATGAAGCTATTTTTCCATTGCTTGCCAAGATCTCTCGACAGAAACATTTTGATAAATATTTGAAAACCACTTGAACTTTATTTTCATGCAAACGAAAGGAGAAATTTTATTCAACTTTTTAAACTAAAACTATTGTTCCACGTTTACTAAGAGAAATAATTATCACAGGCTAAACATCTCTCTCCAAATAATTAATCTGAAACGTGATGGTGTTAGTGTTTGGCACACATCATTCATCAAGAATCCTAATCTCATATTCATAAACCTGCAATTTGCAGGAATATTTTCCAACATGAAAGAATTTGGAAATTAAACAGATCTGGTGTTTGTCTGCGCTTGATCCAAGACGGTGTGCAAATACCAACTTGTATGGCTCGTGTTAAATAGCAGTGAGTCTGAAAATAACGCTCTCGTATTTAGCGAAAATTAATATGTGAGCTGATTTAATCTCCCCCCGCCTCCCCCCTCTCTCTCTCTCAGCTGATGATCATTCATATCTATTAATTCAAATAAAATGCTATCAAAATAAATTATTCAAAGACTGAAAGATTTGTGATAAGTGGAAATTGTCCATATATATATATATATATATATATATATATATATATATATATATATATATATATATATATATATATATATATATATATATATATATATAATATATATATTATATATATATATATATATATATATATATATATATATATATTATATATATATATATATATATATATATATATATATATATATATATATATATATATATATATATATATATATATATATATATATAGATTCCATATATATATATATATATATGTATATATATATATATATATATATATATATATATATATATTTATATATATATATATATACATATGATATGAATTCATGTGATAAGTTTATATATATCATATATAGACCCTTTATCACATCATCAGACATTATAATAGAGAAATATATATGCTATTCAAAACATTAACCAAATATATGGAAAATATATGCACTAAATTACACTTAAAAATTATAAAATATACCATATATATTAAAATAAAAATGTATTATAGTAAAAATTAAAGATATATATATTAAATGTAAATAATTGTATATAAAATATATATCAATAAAAAAATATATATATAATAAAACAATAACTAAAATCACAATACACTAAAGATATTATGCAAATATACAAATATAAAATTCTGTTAAAAAAAAGATTCCAGACAGTAGTTTAACTATAAACAACCAAAAGGACAATAAAATGAAATTCAGACAAAGTGCTGAATTAAGAAAACATTAAACCAAATACATGTAAAAAAAAAGGTATTTCTAAAAATATACATAAAAAAAATGAATTAAATAAAATCAATAACTAAACCTAAAACCATGTTAAACATAAAAGAAAAGAATTTAAAATTACACAATAAAAAAAAGGAATAAAACCAATAACTAAAATCACAGAGACACTTGCTGGACCAACCTTTCAAAGCAAGAGTAAAAACAAACTAAAATTCATATAAACCTACAGACCAGAAAACCGAAAATATAAACAACCAAATTAGGCAATAAACATTGGAACAGTCATAGTTTGGTGATTAAGAGAAGGGACTTTCAGTTTGATATTGAGGCTCTCAAGTATAAGCAATTCTGACTTTCCTTTTGCTTGGCCTATAATTTTTAAATAATCATACTAAACAGGTGTTTTACAGTTATTAGCATGATTTCTGATGTTGGACATACATACATACACACACATATATACATACATACATAAATACATACATATATATATATATATATATATATATATATATATATATATATATATATATATATATATATATATATATATATATATATATATATATATATATATATATATATATATATATATATACATATACACATACACATATACACATTATACACACATATATATATTAATACTTTTGTAACGTTTATTATTTTTTAATAATATATATAAAATATATATATATATATACAATAAATATATGTATGTATGTATGTATGTATAGTGTGTGTGTGTGTGGGTAATACATGCACGTCTGTTATGTTCTTGTATTTGCTTGAGATATTTTGACTCTGAAGTTTGTTTTTACTTAAAAGTATGCTATTGCCATAGATTTAAAACTTTTGTTTCATCTACATTATATAAACTAAGAATCCAGGATCAAGGTGCAGGTTTACGAGCAATGGAATACCAAACATTTTAATAATCAGATGAAAGGTATAAATAACTTCTTGAGTGTTTTGTAATCGTATTAATTCATCATTTTGATTACAATCTATAAATAAAAATTGCTTATGTGTACGAAGAGGAAAAAATCGACGTGATAGCTTCATTTGTAATCAACATCCCGAGCGTATTGCTCAAAGGCTTCCCCCTGATTAGCCTAATGCGCGGGAATGACCTCATTTACATGATTCTGACAGAAGGTTTTTGCAAAACATAAGCTAATGCCTGGACAATTAGATGGGATTTTCCATTACCAGAGCGACGACGGCCTGGAATAATGTTTACCTGTTTTCTTTTTTCGGTTACAATGCAAATGCATTTCAGCATAAAACAGTTACAGTGGAAATAAGTGAAATGGTTATTTCGCAATTCATGTCTGATTGATGGACATGAGAGGGAATAGTAAATATTGTTGTCACTGTTTTGCTACTGGTAATAATGATACTAGCAGAAAAGATACAACGATGAAGGAATAGAATAACTAAGGGAAGCAGAGGTAATCATGATAATGGTGTCACAAGCAAGAGAACAGAGGATAGAGCTGTCTATGTCTAGACTAAGTGGACGCAACATAACGACGTCTTAATCCCATAAATAGGGCAGAAAATAGCATAAGGTTTCAACTTTATTAAGCAATAGGCAAGTTGTCTTGTTATTAAAAAAAAAGGAAATTTTCAGGGCTCCTACTAGGTGATAACCATTTGTTAGCGAAGAAATAATATCTCAAGGAGTGGCATAGAAACTAATGAAATTGGAAAATGGCAAAGAATATACAAAACGTTTGTCTTAGTATTTAAAAAGAAGAAGAAAATTTCATTATTCCTTTCATGGGATAACCATTATTTTTTAAAAGATAGAGGAAAATTCCTATGAAAACTTGACCAAAGCATAAAAATTCTCAGCATAGAAGTGTTCGTGGTTACTAGCTTTTTTCGCACAGGCCTGTGGAACAGTAATATTTTCGAAAAGCCTTTTGGTGCAAAATAGAAATTAACTATTTTTATGGAGGAGGTGAGTTGGGAATCTGTCAAAGAAGGCAACGGAACACTCAAAATTTCTTTCATTTTCCTTTATATCACATTCAATTTCCTCGCATAAAATTGTAGACTTGTTACGGATTAGAGATTTGTTTCCGCAAGACGCATATACTGGCATATTCTTAATTGTATGAAAGAAATATGTACAAAGTACACACACACACACACACACACACACACAATCAATTTATTGCGCACACACACACACATTATATATATATATATATATATATATATATATATATATATATATATATATATATATATATATTATATATATATATATATATATATATATATATATACAGTCTAGATGAATACCTACATCAGTGATACATAGTGAGGATATATATATAGCATATATATATATATATATATATATATATATATATATATAAACATGTGTGTAATTACAGGGTATTGAAATTAGAGGACATTCTCTAGAGCATAAAAAAAAATTGATATGCAAAAAAATTAAAAGTAATTGAGACCCATTTATTCAAGTTTCTCTTGAGGCTTATTGAATATTTTGTGTGGCAACTCCATCTGCCTGTCAAACCTGCTTTCTTGAGGGGTATGATTTCAGCAAATCAAAAAAGCTGAGCCTGGTATACCATCTTCTTTCAGCACAGGAGAGATGGAGTGGGTGCATCGGCATCTGGAGGATCCAGTTGGCAGGCAGCCTTCGCGAGACGGTCAACAGTGCTGTTAGCCAGAAGCCCCACGTGGAGGAATCCACAGGAAGTGTACTACCAGTGAGCTCATATTGGCTGTGTCTAGTTTTCATTTTCAAGTATTTGTGTAACCAGGCCTTGGTAAGCTGGTTTATGTGATGAGAGGGCTTGGAGTGCTGACTGCGAGTCGCAGATGATCAATCCGTTGTTTCTTGTTTGTGTGATCAAAGTAACTGCATCTAGAAGTCCATGTAGTTCACAATATGTGGAGCTTGATGACTTTGAGAGGCGACGACCTGTCCAGCCCTCTTGTGGTGGTTCTAAGGTGGGGGAGAAAACAGCACATCCAGCGCTGCCATCCTGCTGCAGGGAACCATCTGTGTAGTAATGGTGAGCTATACTGAGGGACGAGGACAGTCTGTTGATGGTCTCTAATGCACGTTGTCGTTGAAGTTGAGGCAAGTCGGTCTTGGAGACTGGAGTGTAAGAGATTGCTGGCACAGGAGTCTGCCAGGTGCAAGGCCATGGTCCACATCCTCTGCCACAATGTTGATGTTAAGCTCCCGGATGCTTGAACAGACAGTATTGACTATTGTACGTCCCCCCTGGCGTAGTTGTGGTCGAGGTGCATCTAGATCCAGGGAAGTTCTGATGATGTGAGTAGTAGGGGAGAAAGGTGAGGGTAATACAGGCATTTGATACTGAAGTAGGTGACATTGGAGTATATTCTCTCAACAAGTGGTGGGAGACGTAGTTCATGTTGCATGTTTACAATTCTAGTGGAGGCTGGACAGCCTAGGATGAGTCTCATTGCTTGGTTCTGGAATTTTTCAAGAGGCTGCAGAGTTGATCTGGAGAGTTGACACAGTGCAGGGGAAAGATAATCTACCACTGAGCGGATGAGAGTAATGTATATGGTTCTGGCGACCGGAATAGATACTCCTGCAGAATAATTAGTAAGCCATTTGAGAGGAGTCAGGCAACGCTGTAACCGGGCCAACAGATCTTGAACAATGGGATGTACTCGCTGTCTTGCTGGAATGGAAGGTGTTATCCGTACTGGCGCTCCTAAATAAAGATATTGCGTGCACAGAGGTACAACATTGTTCCCCACGGTAAATTCTGGCAGATACCTCGCTGGCCGGGGGGAGAAGATTCTACTTTTTTCTGGGGAGATGATGAGACCACAGGAGGATGCTGCTTCATAGAAGGAGGAGAGGAAGTTTTGCAAGTGTTCTGGAGATCCTGAGTGAATACATATATCGTCTGCATAGCAAGTGATGGTTGTGTTATCAGTGTCAGGAAGTAGGGAAAGAAGTCGATGAAGAAGAATATTGAACAGAAATGGACTAAGTACTCCACCTTGTGGAGTACCGAGTTGAGTTCCTTGGAAGTGCTTCAACGCTCCTTAAACAGCACACGAGAGACTCTATTTCGTAGATAACCACGTATCCATCTCAAAAAGGTTTCCTTTGATTCCAAAATCAATGAGCTGGTCTAGAATGATGTCTCTATTTGCAATGTCAAATGCACTTTTCAAATCAATGAAGGCTACAACACTGGTCGTGGAGAGACGAGAGTAAAGCTCCATGAGACAATGATGAGTTCCTCGTGGGGGAAGGGAGCCGTATAGTCTGGGCGAAAACTTATCTTGCAGCCGAAACATGAGACGTGAGAGGAGAATACGTTCAAATACTTTGCAGATACAGGAGGTGAGGAGATAGGCCGGAATTTGCCAGTGCCGGGCTTGGGGACAGGCGCTATTGTACTATGAGTCCATGCTTTTGGTACATATCCCAGGCTGAGGCATAGGTTGTAGAGCTGGAGGAGAGGGTTGCCAGGTACTTTTAAAAGTATGCGAAGGACTGTATAGGTGATGCCATCATCACCAGGAGCTGATTTCTTATTCCTTGCTAAAGCACGTGTAGCTCTTCCTCAGTTATGGGTACATCGTCCTCTTCATCAGTGCTTAGTAAGGCAGTACTGAGACGGAGGGCACGGTGGTTTTCATGTGTGGGAGAGTGTCTTGTATATGAGCTGGAAGGTTGGTGCTTCGTGACTGTGTTGACCACTCATTAATGAGGTCCTGTGCATACTGAGCAGGGCTGTGGTGGAGGACACTTGGGGTTTTTTTCACAATCCTGTTGATGAGGTGCCACATGGAACCAACGCTTGTTTGATGGTTGATGCTGTCCTTTAACTTGTGCCAAGAATCTGTTAATACACAATGTTGTAGAGCAACTAGATCATCTCTTGATAGTTGATACTGGTGCAGTGTCTCAGGACTTGGTTGTCTCATGAAGACAAAGCCGTCATCCATCGCCTTCTTTCTGCCTGCCTGAAATTCTATTATCCAGTGTCATGGCATTAGCACGACGCCTAATGTGTGGCTTTCTGATGTATCGTGTATGGAAATCATGTGTGGCACTAACAAGTGAGGAATAAAGTTTCTCAGGGCAGTGGAGGTCAAATGTAGGAAGAAGGTTAGTTATATATGAGATGTACGTAGGAGTGTACTTAGGTGGGATTACGATGTAAGCTCGACTGTATATTGAGTAGGTGCAGCGGGAAGGAATATTGGATGCTGAGACCAACGTGATCAGAGAAGAAGAGTGGGAACAGTTGTACACTTGACTCGGGAAGGTACGAGTCCACATGTCAAGATGTGATCCAAAGTACCACCTCGTGAGTGCATAGATCCACCAGTGTCCCAGCGAGTCAGTTGATTTCGAACGAATGTACTGCAGAAGTTGATTCCCATTGCGGTTCACAGTGCCAGCAAGATCTCCCAAGCTTGAATGACGGGCGTTAAAATCTCCCATGTAAACCATACCACGGAGAGTGGGGACTGGAGCGTGGCTGTATTTATCCTGCCTGGTGCAGCATATATGTTGCATAGTCGTATGGTGCCTCCGCCAACAGTAATCTCAAATAGTTGAAATGTTGTATCTTCATCCACAGAGTTTGGGAGAAGTCTATGCTGGATAGAAGTGTGTATATAGGTAATGAGGCCATGTCTTACTAAATGGACGTAGGACACATAGCCAGTGAGTGAGGGGCTTCTTCCTGGGCTGAGCATTACCAACAAAAGCTTCCTGAATTAGAATAACGTCTGGGTGGTGACTATGTACAAATCCCTTGAGTGCAGAAAGTTTTGCCCAGTTTGTAATACCACAGGCATTCCATGAGATGACATGAAGCTTAACTTGATTATCGGACATGTTTCTTTGAGGATCGGTGACCAGATGAGGAGGCAGTAGTGACGCAGGCATGAATGGGTGGCGCATCACACGGTAAAGGTCCTCCATGGGGTTAGTAACACTCTCAAGACGTGTAGCAAGTGTGAGTCAAGTTTCTCGGTAAGTGAAGTGACTGATGTGATAACAGCCTGTTGAGCTTCAACGAGGGACTGTAGCGTGATGTTTTTAGTAGCAAATTTAGAAGTCAGGTTGTCAAAGGAGGCTACAAGACTATCGATGCGAGTGTCCATTCTCTCTAAACGAGATTCAATGGCTTCAAAACGTGATGTAAGGGAGTCACACCGAGACTTGAGGACCTCTACAGCGTTATGAAGTGTAGACACTTGCGAGGAAGCAGCAACAGTGGGTGGGATTGATGGCAGTGGCAGTGGTTGTGCAATGTGCTGGTTCGATGCAGTGCGTGATCGTCTGGCACAGCCATGCCATACGTTGACTCCAGACTCTTCACATCTCGGGCATTTCCAATGCGAGGTGTCCGGTGCAGGCAGAGGTAGCGAGTTTGATGCTGAAGCCGAGGCAGTGTCAACCAGTGTGGGTGGTACAGGGTGGCGATGAGGGCAGGTCCGACTGTCATGCTCAGCAGCACAAAACGCACACTTTTCAGAGGCAGCACAGTATCGTGAGATGTGACCAATACCCCAGCATTTGAAACACGATGGCTTTTCATCCGGCATTCTGCGCAGTTCACATGATGGTAGACAAGGGAGGAAGGAGAAGTTAACTTGAGGCGGGGATGGGTCTAAGTGCCTCCAAGTGATAACAAGACGATTAATGGGCTTCCCATCCTGTATGAAACGACGTGCAGTGTATACCCCATCAGTTCCTTAGCTAATAAAGGGTCTACGTCCACAGGATATCGAGTGATGAGATATGTAGGGAACTTACGGGGCCTGTCTACAGCATCCTGAACATCTAACACCAGTGACAGGACCTCACCACCCTTGACCCTATCTATGATATCCAGGCGACGTCTTGATATGTATACAAAACGAGAAGTGACTGAAGACATTTTAACTTCAGCCAACTCCCCGATCAAGGCTGAATATCTTGGTAACCTCCGAGAGCCAGCAGAAGCTTCACATTAACCCCCGGATTCTCCCTAAATAGAAGCTTTACGTATTCAGCCCGGGGAGCAAAAGCAGGGAGAACAGGTTTTGTAGCCATGGTCTGTACACTCTGAATAGCTGGTCGAGGCAGGGAACGATTTATGGCTTCATTTTGAGGAGATAAGGCATCACACTTGGTAGTTTTAGCAGCGGGAGTTGATGGTTCATTACTGCTATCAGAATCATGTTCCATACATCGTTTGTTGGAGACAGGGGTGCGTTCCATCAGAGTAGGGGCTGCACCAGCAGGGGCCAATTTCTGAGATTCAGTAGAGATAAGTCGTGGCCAGTGTTCCTGTCTCTGGTAATCTTCAACCATATCATTATCATCACTTAAAGCAAGATCGTCTTCAACATCAGCAAGAGTACCAGGTCCTGAAAATTCCATAATGATGTTCAACTGGTGTATTGGCAACGCCTGTATCTGAGTTGGTATCTCTGGTACAGTGACGTAGCCATGACGAGGATACACACGTCACACACGCTGCACTGCGTACTATCTATGCACAGTTTAAAAAATTTTGAACGTAGAGGTATGGTCCAGCAAACGAGATTTTTACTCAGAAATAAAGTCTAAGTTCAAAAACCTTTAAGCACACTAATGTCACAGCACTGATCACTGGGCCTCACTGCAGCTTTCAGCCAATTCTAGGTAGCAATAGCTCTTAATATCTCTCAATAATCGAGAAAGTTTGCAGAGCATTCAAAAGCGGGTGTTGACAAACAAAACGTCCGAGCCCCGCTCCACAGAGAGAGAGAGAGAGAGAGAGAGAGAGAGAGAGAGAGAGAGAGAGAGAGAGAGAGAGAGAGACTATATCAGCTCAGAGCAAGAGGTGGGTCTAACTTAGCTGACAGAATAGGCTGGGATCAGCTGAGAGAGAGAGAGAGAGAGAGAGAGAGAGAGAGAGAGAGAGAGAGAGCACTAAAGTGTAGTTCAGCTAAGGGCAACAGAGCCAAATATTTCATCTAAACCAGATATGAAGAGGCAATATTGGATATATATATATATATATATATATATATATATATATATATATATATATATATATATATATATATATATATATATATATATATATATATATATATATATATATATATATATATATATATATATATTACATAAAAAAACAACGTAAGGAAATAAATGTAACAATTCCTTGTTTGCAGGAAATTAAATATGAAACCATACGAAAAGAATGGCAACACTACAGTATATAAACATTTCACTACATTACTTACTACAAGTGATTACAAAAAATACATTCTGGTTACAAACGAGGTCTGCAGTAGCCTCGACCATTAGACCTACACTTCCAAAAGCTTCCAACATCAACGCGACGAAACAACATTCAAGATTTCTATATCTCAATGAAATGCAGAAAAACACATTTCGAAGGTTCCTGTCACTAACAACAGCATAAAACAACATGAAACAACAACACCAGAGAAGTTTATGCAAATGGAAGATTCTGGACATATTTAGACCGAATCGTGTGTTGGGTTGACAAGGCCTCAGTCTCATCTGTTCGGAAGATGTTCGCGGAAATTCCAGGCCCCAGGGATTTCCAAGGTATATACTTACGTGAATCCGACATGAAGTGATATTCGTGCATTAATATCTGTGAGCATAAAAATCACCCAGATATATACAGGGTGTAAGACGAGTTTAAGCAAATATTTTGAGAAATGAAAGATAAAATTATTTTGAGCAGAAAATGTTCTATACACATACATTTTAATGCTTCGTTTGTCAGTGAGGTGAATTTTTAAAATTACCCTTACCACTAAACGGGCAAGTAAGCTGGCACGTACGGCATGTCAGGGCTATGGGGGGGGGGGAGGCTGATGAAGCGCGTTAAGCCACCCATTTGCTGTTAGCCTTTCAATTATGGTTTTCTCTTGCAGGTTATTGAAAAATGTAACATTAGTCCGTTCAACCAGTAAAATTAATTTTAATGATTAGCTTTACGCATCAAGAAAGTATTGTAAATGTTGCCCGGCAACATTTATTTGTGATCACTGAATTCTAGCACAAACTGTCTTGCCGCCTCGTCACGGAATTGTTGCATCTGGAGTCAGGACTGGGCCTATGACTATGCTGAATGAGTGATAGTGACAGTAACCATGAACACAAGAGATTGCACAGGAGATAGAATGGATACTGCACTTTGAACAGCGTCAGCTGTTTACCTCTTTCGGTAACTGTATGAATAGGCTGCCTTTGACAGGAAAGAATGAAGAAGGTGAATTTTCCATAATGTTCCCTCGCGAGGGAGAGGCTAATCGAGGAGCAAAAGGCAGATGCCTCAATCAGCCGCCTCCGCAGTGAGGCCGCCATCAGCGAGGATGCCCTCCCTGACTTGATGAAGGACGCCTTCCTGCTGGAAGACGATCTCTTGTGCAAGGTAACCCGGGGGCCGAGCGAGCCTTACCAGGTGCGCCATAAACTCGTGGTAGTTCCCCAGACTCTGCAGAAGGATGTGCTAAGTTTGGCCCATGACGGCATCAGCTGGCACTTCGGTGTCGCTCGCACCGCCCGTGCCGTCGAGAGCAAGTTCTACTGGCCGGGCATCCGGAAAAGCGTGAAGCAATTCGTTGCCTCCTGCCCTACCTGCCAGGTGGCAGGCAACCCTAACGAGGTGGTCCCCTGGTCCCCACCTTAGGAATATCCCCTCCGTCGGCGTCCCCTTCAGGGACGTCGTCATTGACTATTTCACTCCGCAGGGGCGGATGAAAAGTAAATCGGGGAACGCCCACTGCCTTACCATCATCGACCGCTTCACGCGATACCCGGAGGCAATCTGCTCAGGAGCGAAAGTTCAAAAAATGCTGTAAAGGCTCTGGTAAAATTCTTTTGCAGATTTGGGTTCCCTGCCACGATACAAACCGATCAGGGTCGACACTTTATGTCGAAGGAATTCCGTGACGGCAAGGCCAGCCACGGAATTAGACATTTCCACTCCACGCCCTATCACCCCGAGAGTCAAGGAATCATCGAGCGATTCCACCAGTCACTCTCCACGACGCTAACAAAGTTGGAGCATGAGGGAGGTGGTTCGTGGGAGGATAACCTTCCGTATGCCCTTTTTGCTGCCCGCCACGCTCCCTCCGAAACCACCAGGTATAGCCCCTTCGAGCTATTATACGTTCATTCCACACGGGCCCCACTCGATATATTGTATGACGCCTGGGCAGACCCCACGCACGCGGATTGGGCGGCAGAATTGCCGACCATCCAGAAAAACCTTCGGGCAGCTTGGGTGGTAGCCCAGGCCACAGAAGCTGCCACCTAAGAACGGGTGAAGATGAAATTTGACAAAGCCGCCCGCTCCCGCTCTTTTGAGATGGGAGACCAGGTCCTGGTGCTCCGAACGGGCGCCACGAGGCCCCTCGAAACCCACTTCTCCGGCCCCCACAAAATCTTGGGAAGGCGCGGGGATCTGAACTACCTAGTGGATTGTGGGAAAAGGAGGGCCAAGTGGCTCCATATAAATCTTCTAAAACCGTACCGGACCCGTGGCGAGGAGACACCCGAAGATGGTGCCTCTAACCCCGAGGCAGTAGTTGGCGGCCAGCGTATCAGCCCCACCGCTAACTCGAGATCCTCGAGAGCCTGGAAGTCATAACTCCAGGTCTCGCCGCCGCCCACAGGGAAGATATCCGCCAGTTATTAAACAGAAATGCGCGGGTCGTCCGAGACACCCTTTTTGTGCACGGGCGCAATACAGCACTCCATACATATCAAGGAGGGCGTGAAACCCATAGCCCAAGGGTACTACCGGGTTAACCTGGATAAGGCCCGTAGGATCGAGGAACAGGTCCAACTCCAGCTCGACCTCGGCCTTATAGAACAAAGCCATAGCCCCAGTGCAAGGTGATGCCATTCGGGTTGAAAAATGCTCCCAGCTGCTTCCAACGGTTGATGAACAAGGTACTGGCGGGCATAAAAAACTGTGTGGTATACTTGGATGACATGGTTACATACGCCAGCACCTGGGAAGAGCACCTAGCAATCCTAGAACAAATTTTCTTTGCCCTGGGAGAAGCCAATTTGGTGATAAATCTGAAAAAGTGCCAATTCGGTGTCGGGGAGATTACATACTTGGGCCATCAGGTCGGGAATGGCCGGTTAGCACCAAAGGAGGCGAATATAGAAGCCATCATGAATATAGCTTACCGGCGAACAAAACAGGACGCCCCAACGCTTCCTCGGGATGGTACAGTACTTCCGCAGGTTTATCCCAAACTTCGCGGGTGCGGCTGCCCCCATCACAAACCTCTTTCGGGGAAAGCAGCCCTTCAAGTGCACAGAGGAATGCAAACGGGCGTACGATAATTTAAACGCCATATTCATGACAAAGCCGGTCCTACACACCCCCGACTACGAACGGCCTTTTTGCCTAGCCGTAGATGCCAGCGACATCAGTATCGGAGCAGTTATGTTCCAAGAGAAGGAGGGAGTTAGGCACCCAGTGGCATATTACGCAAAGAAATTGAAGCCAGCTGAAACTCGGTATAGTACGATCGAGAAGGAATTGCTAGGAATGGTGCTGGCGATGAAGCACTTCGAGTCATACCACGCTGACCACACTTTCCCGCTGACGGTATATACGGATCATAACCCTCTACGGTACTTGACTACCTTTAGGAACCAGAACAAACGCTTAATGAGGTGGTGCCTCGATCTCCAGGACTATAACTGGAAAATCGAGCACATCAAGGGCACGGATAACAAAATAGCCGATGTCTTATCTAGACAGCATTCCGAGTAACACCCGGGGCCTTACTAGCGCCCAAAATTCCATTTGTGGGTAAGAAAACCTCAAGAGGTTCGGAACCAATACTTCTACTCCAGGGGGCGTAGCCCACCAGCCAGATGGTGGTGGCAAGTTTCCCTGCCTTCTTATAAGTCAAGGAACCTCTATTCCTTATTATCCTCTATTAAGCTTTTCTTAAATTATCACCACAGGAGGCAATCAAGTACGGAATACCATTCCCCTCAAAATGTATAAACCTTTGAGAATAACAGAGTGAGAAGTGGCACGCCCTTGCGCCCCTACCTTGGCACCAGGCGTGCGTGTCAGCTCTTCCTGGAGGAGTCGCGCCCTTCGGGTGCACTTTCCTCGCCCTGGGACTGAAGTGATAGTCCGGGCCGTAATTTATAGGCGAAGGACGGTAAATTCCCGCCTAACACAATAAAACCCTCACTCTTTTTCCCTTAGCTCTTCTGCCAATATCATTTGCTCTCTTTTAGTTATTTACTTATCTTTCTTTTTAAAGAATCGCGAGTCATAGACTCTTGCCCTTGTGATTTAAATGCCCCTTTCGTAAGCTCCGAGAGACGTGTTCCGCCTTTCATATGCGGTCACGTTTCCATTCGTAACATCTTGTTAATTTTCCTTTTGTTATTATTATTCCTTTTCCCCCTCCCTTCCTTCTAAGAACTCTGTTTGTCCTAGACCCCACATCTTTTGTCTGCTCACCCCGTCATAACATTGAGTACTAGAGTGGGGGCAGTGGACGCATAACATTAGCGTAGTTTAAGGTTAGCGAATTAAAACTCGCAAATACTCTCACCCGCATACGACTGTCAAAATCCCTGTGTGCGGGCCGGCCATCCGCTTGTGTTGAACTATTAGCTAAGCAATTACCAATGTGAATATGTATAGTCATTACAATATCGCGTAAAGGGGATGTCATTTACAAAAAATAAACACTGTTTTTCATTTATACAGCCTCTTCAAGGCAGAATGTACTAACCGCATGCATTTAATCTAAAATTAAGTAACCATGTGTTTTATTTCTTGAACAATAACCTTTCTCTTCATTCGTTTGCTATAGCCTCATATACTTGGTCTTATAATCCTAATTAATTCACATTGTTCGAGTCACTTTATAAAGTTATCAATGTGTAACCAAATCTAAAGTAATTACTCTTTTGCAAGTGTTTAAATTACCTTGCGTTCTGTTAAAGAAATTTGTCCCAGTGTGTTATTAAAAGTAATGTCACAGTTTCATAAATCCCTTAGTAGTAAACTTCATTGCCAGGCAGAATGTAGAGTAATGTAAAGCATTTGGCGCTCATTCTTGTATATCGATGTACACACCCGAAGAAGGTGTGTACATCATCTTGTATGGGGAGGTATTATGATTAGCAAGAACTCGCTAGCAAATTGCCTCCCCCCTTTTTTTTGTTGTTGTTTGTTTTGTTGTTTTCATTTACTACAAGCCGCTCGATCGATAGACACATCTGTCTATCGACTTCGCACGGTCAGAATACAAGGGTTTAAAATGGATTAAGGCCACTCCCGTTAAGCAGATCTTTCTTCGAGGCAAAAGTGATTTCTGTCTGGTCATTTTCTTACAGGCAAAACTCCCCCTGCGGGCATCAGCTGAAAATGATTCAACCCCCCATATGCTGGAAGTGCCCCCTGCCCCATAGGAGGAGATAAAAGCAGAAAACCACGAGGCCTCGGTCTCACACGCGCGCTGGAAGATAGGGAGTGAAGAAGTCCTCAAACACCTGGCAGTGCCCTTAGCTAACCACGTGGCCCTTTTCAAAGTATACTTTCTCCTCGTGCTCTTCGACCGCGAGCCACGTGTTCGCTCCACCGTTGACCTGCCGGATGCCCACTTGCCATTACCCGGCCCTTCGTGAAATTCCCACGCACTGCCCTTGTACTGAAGCCCGTGCATCCTAACACGTGGAAGAGCTCGCACTCGGAAATTGCAAGTCATCCACGGACCGCTTTCTATGCTGGAACCAACTCTGCCTTACGGTAAAGTGCTCTGGAAGACCTCCATTCAGTCACGCTTTTGTCTCGTAACATTTACTTAAATTGAGAGCCAGTAATCCCCGAATCTCTTGTCAAATGTCCGTGCTCCTCGAGTGTCGGCAGTGCTAAGCTATCATTAATTCATTGAAGCCCCTTGGCACCCTCAGTGCAGCTTCGAATTCATTAATCTTTTGTCTATTTTCATTACTGGCGTATAATGTGCATATCTCTCATTTCAGAGGGACCCTATATTGTGGAAGCTTCTTGGACTGTGTCTGGAATCCCCCAGTTTCATTCATCCCTTACGAATCCCCTTCAGGATCAATAATCTACTAGCATTCGTCTTTCCCGTACTAACGTTATTTATGTAAATACACTCCTGCAAGTTTGCCCAAGTGTTTTACGTAAAATTTTCCTCAGTAACAAGAGCCTTACACTCATATGAAATTTCCCATTGTTTTCCTCTTTTATTATGTTTCCTATATATATATAAGTCAGAATCATATAGGCTAAATTGTGTGTGTGTGTGTGTGTGTTGCTACCTGTCTCACAGAGAATATTGTAAATAATCATAAATTTTTATGTTTTTCAGGCACTGGTAGATACATAGATAGATATATAGATAGATAGATAGATAGATCTACTAACGTATGTACTGTAAGTTTGGTGGAACAGTAGGATATGATATTAAATACGTATTTTTTTCATTTATAAAGAAGAGAAACCACTATTGCCTTTTACCTAAACTCTTCCATCTTCCTGTTACATGAGTGCTACAAAACTTGGGCTTCCCTTGGTGTTGGAAAACTTAGGCATTCAACGAACCTTTTTCCTAGGAAACTGAGAAGCACTTCCAGAACTGATGTTTAGGTGGATTTTTTAAATAGTAGATCATTTGATGATTAAATATCAGGTAAATCAAACCAAATCAAAGGTAAGCACGGTAGGATTTTTCAACAGGATAGGAAAGCACACAAACAATTTTTCATAAGCGTTTCAGGTTTTATTCACATGAAGCGTTTCACCTTTCAAAAGTTGGAATATCATTTATCAAAATATAAACAGACGGCTGGAGATTAGAGTTTTTATAGTAACTGAGTTTTTCTTATCATTGTACTCTATATAAAATATGCATGAAGAAAGAACATTAAAATAGATAGATCATGTCATATAAAAAGATAATTACAGGTGTTTTCTATGTTCGATTTACCTCACTGAGATATTCAGTTTCTGTTTTTAATTCTTTCATGTTATCAAAACATATTAACAGACTCTAGTGGAGATGAGTGAGAGAAAATACATATTTTCAAATTGCCATTTTCATCGTGAGTCTTGAGTTGACTTTGCGTTAAAATCCTAGCATGAAATTCTGAGCAACCACTTACTGGGAGTCTTTCATATAAACTTTTAATCCAATTCACATATTTATCTCAAACTGTAAACCTCCGCATTCCCAGATATTCCCAGAAAGAGGCGGGTTTTCTGCTTACGTACACTGGAATGGTTCCAATTCCGGTTTAATTCAACACTCAAAAGTTTGGGAAGAAAGCTGGACAAGAGATTTAATTAAGGCTACAAACTATTCTCTTTCTGGAAAGTCAGCAGATTTTTAGTTTAACGCTGGATGAGATCTGTGATCCTCTTATCCTATCTGACTTTGGAAGAAAAGTGAACGCTAAGTTTAGAAATATAGGCTGAAGGTGACCTATATTTTTATCTCGATACAAGAATTATAACCGGATATATGTTGGTTAGAATGTCAATATTTACTTATCATTTATAGAACTAGAAAGTTTACAAAAGTAATTTTCCAACGCTATGCCTCAATAATATGTCTTTAACGGGTGTTAATTTTGCTCTTATAGGTACTTACAAACTGCATTTCATTCAGTAAGTACAGTAATCACAAATCCTATGAGTAACACACCACACATTATATATATATATATATATATATATATATATATATATATATATATATAATATATATATATATATATATATATATATATATATATATATATATATATATATATATATATATATATATATATATATATATATATTTATATATATATATATATATATTATATATATATATATATATATAGGCTATATATATATATATATATATATATATATATATATATATTTATATATATATTTATATATATATATATATATATATATATATATATATATATATATATATATATATATATATATATATATATATATATATATATATATATATATATATATATATATATATATATATATATATATATATATATATATATATATATATATATATATATATATATATATATATATATATATATATATATATATTATATATATATATATATATTGTAAAACCTGACTGAAAATGCAGCAAGATAAAGACAGACTGTCCATCGCAAAATTAATTCTTAACTAGTTCATGATAAAATAAAATTCTATTTCGTTACTGTAAAAGGGAATACCATTCTGTTTTCAGTATTTTTGCTGATGAATGATATTGTGTTTACACTCATTCTGCAATCGGTCAACGCAATTGAAACTTACATGATAAGCAGCCAAATTACCTTCAAGAAGTTTATGTAGAAGGGAATTACAGGATTAAGAAAATGGCTAACATTAATATTTTGCGGAGTAAAAATTCTTTCGAACTATAGAAAGAAAGGCTTATTCTGTAAAATGCACCTGTATTGCCATTACTTGATTAAACTCTCTCTCTCTCTCTCTCTCTCTCTCTCTCTCTCTCTCTCTCTCTCTAAGTCAAGGAGGAAAATAAGCTAGACACGTTGTCGATTAAAATACGTAAGTAAGAACCTTCTATATTAGCCTTTTTTCATTAAAAAGATTAACGAGACCAAGGAAAATGAATAAGTGGTAAACTAATTTCCTTGAGTTTCTGGTCACATTCAGCTTTTATATACCTTCCTCTTCTTTTTTTTATTTCATAAAAAATTGAATACACGTAACTTGCACATGTAAACCCCTCACAGTTTTCGAAACTGTGCTCGAGCAAAAAAGAAGAAAAAGAAAAGAACTATCTTAGAATTATATTATTCCACTTGTATCCGAGGTTCTTAAAAAATACGAGAAAGAGTATTTTGGGGAACAATGATTTTTTTTTTGTTCCAACAGAACAATGAGAGTTCCCTGTATACCGAAAAAATTAATAAGGAATTTTTCTTTCATTTATTTTCTCGGCCCTTAAATTTCCCCTTAAAGAAAGTTGATCATTTATTTTTTTTAAGGAGCTATATTATATTTAATATCATTGCTGTGAGGTATTGTTGTTCGTAGCAAGCACTTATGATAACACGCACACACACACACAAGCACACAAGATTGAAAGCAGAACGAAAATACAAGAGAATCCTTGACAAAATCTTTCGTTATAAAATTACAAGTATTAAAGCGACACTAGCTACGAGGTAATATCGTTTTTTTTTTTTTAAATATTATCAATAACCATAGAAAGCATTAGATTTTGTATCCTGGATTTTATAGACACCATACTATGAGAAGAAAGTTTTTATGAGATATTGTTTATTTCATTCATATTTATAGTCAGTTTTCATACATATACCCCTGATATGAAGTACCCAGTATATTAAGAATAATAAAGACCACACTTCTAACGTTTCGTCGTCCAGCCCATATCCAGCCTATTTCATCAACGACCAGTATGTAAGTATGTAGACTGAAGACATTATAGCCCTAGCTTTGAAACGGAACGTAATATCCCTAGACCCAGGACTCTCCACTTCGACCTTCTCATACACAACCGCCAATCTTGACGGTGTGAGTTCTGTAGATAACATCAAAAGTTGTATCTTTTATAAACTTTCCCTTATTTATGAATGACCTCACTTCGTTCATAGAAGCCTTGTGTTTGGTTGAATCACTGTTGGCGTTTGAATAATAACCTTACCTGATCTGTTCTCGGAATCCTGAAGCCTCTTCTGAGATGGGGACCCTTGCAAATCAGAACGCTACTCTACTTGGATTCCTAAGAGGAGGTTTCCTATTTAATTCACGCTGGAAAATTTTTGTTATTTTGTACGTTTCCGTTAGTATTTGTGGAGATGATCGTGTTTCAAGAATGCAAGAATTGTAGTCTGTTTTTAGTTTATGCACTGAAACATTACTTAAGGGTAACCTCTTTTCAGAGACTGAAGAGTTATCGTGTAATACTTCCGTTATTATTCACGTTCTAATGGCATCCAAAAAAAAAAATATAATTTTCAAATGAATTCATTTTAATCTGAATGTTCATCATAAGCCAAAAAGATTTCTAAGTAATCCATACATTTAGCACTAAGGAGAGACGCTGGGCCTACATAAGAAAGCAATGGTACTGTTCTCTTTAGAAAGAAATGCTGACAAAACAGAGATACGTGATTTAAAAAAAAATCTTTTCAGAGAAAAACAAACAATTGATCAGTACATGAGGTGTGGTCTCCTGGTTGTTCAGAGTTTGTAGGAGTAGTGGTGACTGTAATTCAGCTCTTAAGTGCAATAGTGGGGCTTCTGCATGTCACGAGAGTCTGAGAGAATTGCTGATTACCTCATCTCAGTGGAACAAAAGCTTTGTGCTGAGAAAAATGACATGAATTCTATAGATAAAAATAAGAGGAGTTCCAGAACGAATACAAGACCTTTAAATTACATATAGTTTACATATAGTAAGATAATCAAAAGTAATGAAGAGATGTCAGTGAAAATATTTTTCTCTACTCGATACTTTGAGGTACCACAGAGAGCTCTATGTCGACCGAAGTGGGGTGCCAATGTCTCTCTGTAACCTACGTGGCATACAGGAGATAAGGTAACCTTGTACCCATTCTTGGAATGAGCTCTATCATTAATTTTACCTTTCTGCAAAAATTATGAAAATTTTCTCCCATTTTGGTCAGAAGACACCTTTCAATTATTATTACCTTTTTACTGCCTTCTGAATTCAAATGCAGTTGCTATCATACCTTGCTGTTTTGTGTCATTCTGACAAATATTTTATTTAAACAAAGCCTCGTTTTAAAATCTATAATTCATTTTATTTCTATACGGGACTTTTATTAGGAATTCTGATCAATTATATTTTTTAATCAGCGAATTTTGCAATTGTTTTCAAGCAAAATAATTTCATTGTAATGCAATACACGCTCTATATTTGACCGGATATTAAATGTGCATTGTTTCTGTAATTTAGGCAGACAATTGCCTGTTATTTGGACTAATCATTCATCGATAATTGAATGAAACTCTCTTGGAAAAGATTTCTATCACGTGGGCTTCTCTCATTATGGAATATCAATAGTTATGGGAGGTCAAAGGGAGGAATCTAAAAGTTAGATAAATAGTTTACGTCGTGATTATCGTTACAAATGTAAGTAATTAATCGTATTATTCCGTTTTACAGTGTATCAAGATAACTATTGAACTATGTATTTATGTCCGTTTTGTTGTATGTTTCCATTAGTTAACTTTGAGTGTGGGATGTTACTGGACTTATTAAACAAATAATGTTTTAATAAATCTCAACATCGTAAGTGATGATGTCTTTTTTGTTGCAAACGTAAGTGAATGTTTACATTCAACGGAGAATTAAATAATAAAAGCAGAGAGAGAGAGAGAGAGAGAGAGAGAGAGAGAGAGAGAGAGAGAGAGAGAGAGAGAGAGAGAGATGGGGATTAGGCGTTAGGGGTATTCGAAAACTTCTTAAAGATAGGCTATTTCTCTGAAGTTCATCCCACCTTACTTTAGCTATATGCCAATTATGCCGTAAGAGTCATTTTATTTTGCCTGTATTATTGTTGTTAATATTTATGTGATCTGAGCTGCCATTGTAGGGCAAATTGTTTCTATAAAACCACTTTGAATGCGATGAAAAATAAACTATAAAGCTGTAAAATAAAGGAATTATTATTTTTGAATGACATAAAAAATATAATTTAACCAGGAATGTTATATAACATTTTTGTACATATTTTATTTAATTCGACTGTGTTATAAGGGGAATAGTCAAGCCTCTTTTTGCATAAATGATAGAAATTCATACTTGCCATTTCAGTGCATTCATCTTTTTACACCTCATCACACTCACAATGTTATATTTTCCGCTTGAAAATTATTTTTAGGAAATTAAAAGTTTTCTTCCGCTTACGATCACAAGACCTACATTGGACTACGGACCCAAATGGAATATATTCTTTTCTTTTTCTCAGGCAGGGTAAGGGTAATGGCTTTCGAAGGTAGAGAGAGGAATGGTATTCGAAAAGTTGAAAGAGTGGCAGATGAAATGGTCCATTCTCTTGCCGAGAAATTGCCTCAACATCACGGCCTAAGCTCCATTAAGCTGCATGAGTTTTTCATTTCTCTTCAGTGTTCGGAAATTTCAACTGATGGGCAATCTTTTCGAACCACCGAAGCACGGACCTAAGCATAGTACATTGGTTCACTTTTATATGCTGTTAAAATCATTGTACAATTGAAATGCATAAAAGGTGATTTGTTAATAGTGTGTTGGGTTTGCCTAGTACTCAACTCATGACTGTTTCGGTTTCAACAGTTTTATATAAATCATCGTAATTCAGCAGAACGATAAAGCAAATAGGTTCCGTGAAGTGAATTTTATGCAATTTTATTTTCTAAACACACACACACACACACACACACTCACATGCAAAACATACTCAGCGCAAATGTAACCAACAGACGTCTAATGGCCACTTGCCTCGCTAATTCTTACAGACAAGAAAACGTAACAGCTTGATAGTTAAAATTTTTGTTCCATTATTGGTGCTAAATAGTAATCTTGTTCAGCTGATACACAGCTATGCATGTATGTATGTATGTATGTATGTATGTATGTATGTATGTATGTATGTATGTATGTATGTATGTCTCTATCTATCTATTTATCTATCTATGTAGCAGCATTTAAAACGAAATAATGCGCATATATGAGTACTTCCCCATGTTAGAAGTAAGAAACATCTATTGAAGTACTGCTGGGAACCAGTTATAGTAATGGCTCTGTACTTTCAACCTAGAGGGAAAGGGGCCATTACATTGTTTTTATACTGTAGGTGTGGCTGACTACATAATCGCTTGAATAAGATCGACGTGGGAGTATTAACAACATTAAGAAATGTAAAATATCTGTGAGAAATATCTGTCGAATTAATGATCACTCATCGAAATACTTACAGTATATACTACATATGTAACGTTTATGAAAGAACTGCCGATAGCGACAGGTTAAAAATGAAAATACATGTGATTCTTTGTAAAGCATTTGTTCCAGTTACAAATAGTTTTTTGCTATAATGCGTAAATTCTTAAAATATCTAAGTCCTGTATGTAGAACATTTCTTGCTTTTCATTGTACATTCAACGCAATGTTTTTAAGATGGTGCGCTATATGGGCCAAAAATTTCATTCTACACACGGAAAAGAATTTGAAGCCTTGTGCTAACTGTGAGCACAGAAGGTTTATTAAAGATTGTGGCCCCCAACAGAATATCTGTTGTAAGAATGACCATTGTAACTCCTTTCTCCCCGGAGAAAAGGGAACGAAACAGTAGTTCAGCGTTGGAAGAGGAGAGAGAGACATTCTGGAAGCTTTAAAGAATTTCACAAATGTGATGGATTAATTTTCTCTTTGCAAAATGAACCTTAACATCTTTTTTGAATTCTTAATAGGTCGCATGTTTTGAGGGGAAGGGTTATTAACCGTTTAGTTACGATGATGATTTTGTTTATTATTTCATTATTTGTTAATTTATTTCAACCCACACACAACATTATTATTCATATTCAACAAGTGAAAAAGTTACCAATATGTATCAGAACGTTTTTATAAAACTATGCTGGAGGTCGACAGCAGGTAGGCATATAAGTACCCTGACTTCCTAAACGAAGAAACAGTGCTTTCATACACAAATCGTGGTGTTACAAATTATGATAAAACTCATGAAATTCTGACCTGACTCCAAACCTAAACCTAAAACTAAATTTCTGAGTATCTAAATCTGTGTCTCTCATAATCGGCTCAAAAATGGAAAATATAGTGGGGAAAGAGAGAATCCTTTATTAAAGAACTCCCTCGGAATATATTGAAGAGAATCGAGTCCATTAGGTGCCATCTTTTTCACACGAAGTTCGGAAGACCCACAGCATCTGGGATGGAACGCGCGCTGCAACTTGAAGTAATTTACGGCCCAGATCTTCCTTTAATGAAGCCTGAAAAGTTATGGAGTTTAAGACTAGGTGGAATTTAATATCATAAGCCCAATTGTGTCTATTATCTAAAAGTAAAATAAAGTATTTTATGATATTAGCATTGGATTTTAAACATCAGTTAAAAAAAAGTAATAGGCATTCTTTATGTAAAAGTCAGTTAAAAATTTTGCCATTCTTTAGCTTAGAAGAGTTAATGTGAAAGTATACATAACTTTTGCTATCTAAGTCAGATGTAAGAATTTCCTCAGATGTGAAATGTTATTTATATGAATGACTAATTTTTAAAAAGCAGAAATAAAATGTTTGTAGTGATTTAAGAAATTTTAAAGTTGTACACGTAAAGCAAATGAAAGTAAGAAGTTTGCATAGAAAACCCCTAATTTGTTTAATAATCATGAAGAAAATCAGAAAGCAAAAATGTATCATATGTAGTTGCAAGTAAAGACCAAATTGATATTAACTAACCTGTATCTCTCACAGCGTAATCATAGGAAATGTCAGGTGATCATCCTTGTATAGCTAATGGGAGAGTAATTAGATCAAACGAATTAGTTTCCTCTATGGTTACCGTAACCGTAGCGATGATTCAGTAACAACGACAATACGAAAGTTCCACGAAGCAACAAACATTCACGATCACAATTTAAAAGCATTTCATAGGCTGAGGTAGGATCATGTTACGTTGAATCAAACTTAACTGTTTTGGAAGAATTTTATGAAGACCAAAAAACAAATGGAAAGACGCATTTGATATAAATGAGTTACATATAATTGTGTAGGCATTGTTTTGAATTAAGATAGCTCACCACTTTCAATTTCAAAAAAAAAAAAAAAAATCATTGCTTCAAATATCTATGTCCACCTTTTTCAGTATCCACGAGTTTGATTGGTTAGCCGAGTGAGGAGGAGCAACAAATTAAGCAAATGGAATATAGTCATATTAAATCCTCCTAAACAACTGGAATGATTATACAGTATCAAATGACGTTTTTAAAATTAATTAAATAAGTAAAAGAATATATGCTAAACAAATAAAATTATAAAGAAAGTAAAGGAGAAAATGTACTCACAGGCGTAAGAAAATAAAGAACAGCGACTTTTGCATCAGAAACATATTAATTTATTTTCTTTAAATTCAGCAAAATGACAATATCTGTCTGTCTTTTGAATAATCAAGAGGAGACTGAGCCACGAGGATAGATATTAAAGCCGCATAAAAGGTAATTTTTTTCCTTTCTTGAAGATGAACAATATTTCACACAATCCACGTGATTAGACTGCTGTTATTTTTCCTCTGCTGAAGAACGCAAAAACAACAAATGAGAGAAAAGGAACCAGGAGGAGGAGGAGGAGGAGGAGGAGGAGGAATGGGTAAAGGAGTGGAAGGTAGTGTTGACATGAAGGGGATTCATACTATTTACTTATTCTTTTATTTACAGAAGTAAGAGTCTAAGTTCTTTATTCATTCTTTGCATGAAATTGCAACAGCTGAAATTGTGTAATCTTGTCAGTTGGTTATATTCGCCCCGTGAAAGAAATGGCATTCTTTTGACACTCAAGGGAAACTGTCACATGATCATTGATTTTAATGGCTTTGAATCTCCAGACTAGCAATAGGTAACGGATATGAAAGGTATGTGTTTAGTGCCAGGAGGAGGAGGGCGTGAAATTTTACCCCCTTAGCATTTGATAATCACCTAAGTCATAAATACAGCTTGACCATTTCATAACTAATATTCTATTCGGCATTAGGCTAACTAAAAATGTATCTTATATGTCAATGATATGAAAGTATCTTGCAAGCATGATGGCATGTCCTATCTTTTTCATGCACTATTTTATCACAACTGAAACAAGGTAGTTTAGATATATATGACATTGTTGTAATGTCCATTCTACCCCTAAATTCATAACCGTTCTCTCTCTCTCTCTCTCTCTCTCTCTCTCTCTCTCTCTCTCTCTCTCTCTCTCTCTCTCTCTCTCTCTCTCTCTCTCTGTTGCAAAATACTAACCAAATAGTGAGTGTTCACTGTTTGAAGCAAAAAGTTGAAGAACTTTTTACTTAGCATTTAAATGTGGCAGTTTGTGGATAATCTTCCTGATCTGTCTGCGTAGAGATGACCCCTACGTGTCATGAAGGTCCCACGCTGATTGAGAAAAATGAAGTGGCAAACCACAGGGAGGAGCTCAAGATATAAATACAATGAAAAGAATACTTTACCTGAACTGCTGAATTCAGAATACTTAGTCTTGCCCTTAATGATGAATTCCGTGCATGTTGATTACCTAGCTAATACCACTTTAACTGATTCAGTTAACTGTTAATTTCACATGATTTGATATATCGATCCTGCGACACATTGCTACTATGTAAGTAAAAAGGATTGCTAGAAAAACTGAATAATCATAGCTGAAATTAATAAGTATCACGGTCTGAGCAGGCAAAGCGTTCTCATAATGTTGGGGCTTTATAGGTGAAGTTTATTGTATGTTATGGTGAAATACACGTTGATTTTTATAAAACGCTCTACGGTAATTTTCATTGTTTGCGTTTAAGACTTTGAAAAGAGTACTAAGAAGCATTCTAACGAGAATACAAAATTATCTTTTTAGAATTAAATATATCTTATATTTTTACTATATAAATAAATAAGCGGCCTTATGTCCAAATCCTAATTGTTTAAATCTCTCTAAAGTCCGGAAAATTCTTTGAAACAATAGTTTGCAACAAATTTTTGAGATTTAGCAAAGAAGAAAAAAGAATACCTTTTCATATCTTACAGGCTACGATGAATAACCTACTTAGCTTCCCAAGAATTTCTCTTGTGCAAAAATGAATCCACCAAAAATGAGAGAACAAAAATAAATGAAAAGAGAGAGATATTTCATCTTGCATGTCCATTTCCTTGGGTTAAAATAATACATTTACCCCCGTCACCAGGTAATCAACAAAGATAGCACAGATTAATCGCTCCCTTTTATCAAGGTAAATTGCTTCATCTTTCATACCGAGAATTTCATCCCTAAGCATTACGTGGGACTCAGAACCAGCGGAAGCTCTCAGCAGGTAAAGTGTCAGGGAAGAATTTCCATTTCTATCCGGCTGTTGAAATATCAAAATATGAGAAATGCAAAGATTATTTTTTCAAGAGTGGATTAAAACGTTAAATGTTCCCAGCAGGCAAAGTATGAGGGGAAAAAATT
>NC_089747.1:63816139-63828639 GCF_040412425.1 Macrobrachium rosenbergii | reverse complement strand
TTGCTTATTTTTGTCCAGAAAAAAGACCTCTTTGTAGCAACATATCCCAACGACAACCCACAAAGTTTTGAAAACCTCCGTTTTAGCGCTGCTAGTAGATGGCATTTGTCCCCTAAAGGAATATGTGGAAGTTGGGAGAAATTTCCAAGGGCATAAAAGCGGAACCGATGACCAAATATCTACCGAGCTATTTGCTACCTACCAAAAATTAGGATGCTATATACCAAACAGCCCAATTAAGGCCTATGACAATTACTTCCTCAAACTATATACAGAACTATTTAATACCCCAGGGGCTAGTACTAATTGCGAAACAGTGACTCACCTACACTGTTTCGCCGTGCTTAGTACTAGCCCCTGAGGGGTCAAAAGTAGAAAGTGGATAGTAGATATCATACAATAGTAGCACCATCTTATCAAATCTTCTTGAAGAAGAGTTTTATCGTAGCTCAGAATGATATAATATCGCAAATTGTGTAGGTTCCTACTTCTCTTCATATCAGAAGACATATTCTTTTCGTTACCGTCTTATCGTTCTTTGAAAAACTTTTCTGCAAATTTTTAATATATATTTTTTTTTGTAAGTTAAAAGTCTTGAGACTTTTACCGTAATAATGTTAAAAGTGTTTATAGTATAAATGTTCTAAAATGACATATAGATTCTGACGAGATCATTTTAGAGATTTTCAAACTTTATTCCTGATTTGTGAACAATTTTAGATAATTTTCAGGTGGAGATATTTATTACTCATTTCAGCTGCCATGTCTAACTGTTTTTCGCCAATAAAACATTGCAAAAGCGACGGCTAAGGTTGGTATTTTGGCAGAAGACGTTTGAAACCCCGACCTAATTGGCAAAAATGTGCACAAATACTTAATATCGCTAATTAAGGTAATTATAAGAGTAAATTGAAGGTAGCCTAGAGCATATTAAACAGGCAAACTAATGGAGGCTAGAAAAACGTCATCATACAAGTACCTCCCATTCATTCATGGCATGACGTAATATTCTAGAGGACCCGCCCCAAAATCCTTTGTGAAGAAAGGGGTGTATGTACAGTCCTTATGTCCGTCTCTCTGACTTATTGTTTCACGTACGGCATTTCGATAATTCACATCTAGGGAGGGTGGGAGGCAGGTGTTCAAATGAGAATATTAATTGCGTAATACATTGTTCCATGGAATAACTTATCCTTTAACAATGCGAACACAATTAGAACCACTGAAAACCATTATTATCCTGCAGTTTCACTATTGCGTCAAGCAATGTTCAGATACTCACGAGTACCATCGTTTCCCAAGGCCACTGATTATTTTCCAAGTTCATTATCTGTTGCTTCATATTGTCTCACAAACCATTAAAAAACCAAGGTTTCCCTACAAGGTCAATTTGAAAACATTTAAAAAAATCTTTGTTTCCAACAATGGTGAGATGTTATTATAGAAAGCTTGAAATTTCCAGTGCTAATAATGGGTTATATATATTGGAGAAGCGCCTTTTTAGATATTACGTAGATCGTTGAAGGTGAATTTGTGAACAAGTGTAAGATAAAAGATTTTCGTTTTGAAATTCTAGGAACCCTTTCTTTTACATCTAATGTTTCATTTAAACTGATTTATAGAGTAGCCTGTTTTGTTCCCATTGTTATAGGTTAGCTTAGATATAATACTCATGAACATGATTTCATTTTTAGCTGTCAGTTACGGTTTTTGTATTGGGTCAAGAAAGGTTTTTAATCTTTGAAAAAACCATTGAAAACGTTTTATTTCTAACAGTGTTAGTTTCTGTGGATCTGTACATGCTGTATGCATAAAAAAAAACATAGAATAGTGGCTCTTACTCTGTCAACCACCATAACCTGTTCCTTTAATGCATAGTCAGTCCCATACTGAACCGCCCGCACTTTGTATAATCTGTTACTTTATTTGCAGGTGTCTGTATCCCAACTGTTTTCCCTCCAAACATTTTAGCACTAATTTTACATACTTGAAACCCCAACTCATCTTCAATGAAATCGAAAGAAATATGCAATTAAAATAGAACAAATAATTTAATATCTGTAAAATCACAAGGCTAGAAATGATTACAACAAAAGAACACGTATTGCCACAGTAACTTTATTCATCTTCATCATTCAAGTACAGGTCTTCAGCATCCTCGTCATTGCTATACAAGTTGATAATTAAGGGTCCAACAGGCTCCTGAATGTTGTCTGACGACTAATACCAATCCTCAAACTCTCGAGATCGTTTGACAGCAGCTGCCCACACACTTTGGGTGGTGCGAACTCTGGTTTCCTCCAGTCTGGCCTGCAGGGGTACCCTGGTGAATCAATGCAATGACCAGCAGACATAATACTTCATGCACGCCCAGGCCTGTTCAATGGCATTGAGCTCTGGGTGGGCAGGTGGCAGGCGGACGACCTCGTGGACCTACTGACGGATGATACTGTCCATTCTGTATTGGGGCTTTGGCCAGTTCTGCGGGCATATGAGCAGTAACTCTGGTCGTGTGGCACCAGGTGGGACGGGTAGCCTGCAGTGCTCCAACCAGCTGATAAGGTCTGCTTTCTTCATTGCTGAGGTAGGACGGCGACAGTCATCTGTAAGGTGCAGTATCAAATACCAGTGGTAATTGGCAATGGTAAGGTGCATTGTCAAATACTAATACTGGCGGCTCAGGTAGCAATGGCAAAAGCTGCATTGTCAGCCAGCATATGAACAGCTTCCCTGTCATTTCCCCGTGGTAGTCTCCGTTGGTATTCTTTGCCGGATAACAGAAACCACTGACTGTGCCAGCCGCTACCACCACGAATCACTCCCCTTCCTCAGGCGGTACCTGTCGGCTGTGCATGGCACTGATGGTAGCCTGCTTGATGTCAAACTGCTCCCTGCTGTGGTTCATCCTGGTTGTGAACCAAGTCTCGTCTATATAAATTACCTCCATCCCTTCTTATCAGTGGTGCTGCGGGGCTCAAAGTGCACAGATCCTGTGGCACACTACATCAAGAGATTCTAGAGTCATGTAAACCTTCCGCCAAGATGTTTTGTGTCTGAATCCCATGTCATGCATAACCCACCACACCGATGTCTCAGAGGTTATCTCTGGGATAGTGCCGGCCGTCTTCAATTCCTTCGTCAGGGTACTAACCATGAAAACTTGCTTTGAAACAAATTTGCCGTGAGCAAAGAGGCGAATGGCACCCACAGGAAAATTATGAAGGACTTGTGCCATTGTTGGTGATGCTACTACTACAGGTTGTGGCGTGGTGTTGCTTTGCACAATCTTCCTTGTTGCTACAAGGTCATACCCATGACATGCGCCATACACTCGTAGGGCCTGTATGGATATAGACCAGTATTTATTGTTGGCCAAATGAGAATGCAAATGCATTGTATAAGACATCATACATTATTTATAAATATTCTATACTATATAATAATAATAATAATAATAATAATAATAATAATAATAATAATAATAATAATAATAATAATAAACTAATAATAATGCTCACTCATTTCAGTTTCATTATTGTTATTGATAATTCAACATCAGGGAAGAGGATGATAGAATAAGTATCAATATATATACTGTAAACTTACACAATCATACTTAACTAAGCTTGTTAACAACTCACCTATTTGACTACAAGAAAGCCTTCGACATGATACCGCACACGTGGCCAATAGAATGCCTGAAAATATATGGACAGAGGAAATCACCATCAGCTTCCTTAAAAATACAATGCACAACTGGAATACAGTACTTACAAGCTCTAGGATAAGACTAGCAGAGTAGTAGCCATGATTCCCATGACAAAAGTACTGCAGAAGATGGATGCTGGGTCCCAACTCAAGAAAGGATGCAACAGAATTAACCATCTAATGTTCATGGACGACATCAAGCTGTATGTTAAGAGCATCAAGAAATAGATACTCTAATCCAGACTGCAAGGATTGTATCTGGGGACATCAGGATGGAGTTTGGAATAGGAAAATGCGCCTTGGTCAACATACAAAAAGGTAAAGTAACAAGGACTGCATGGATAAAGCTACCAGACGGGAATAGCATCAAACACATAGATGACACAGGATACAAGTACCTGGGAATAATGGAAGGAGAGGATATAAAACACCAAGAGATGAAGGACACGATCAGGAAAGAATATATGCAGAGCCTTAAGGCAATACTCAAGTCAAAACTCAACGCCGAAAAAATGACAAAAAACAGCGCAGGAGTAGTGGAGTGGACGAAGGCTGAACTCCGCAGCATAGACCAGAAAACTAGAAAACACATGACAACACACAAAGCACTACACCCAAGAGCAAATACAGACAGACTATACATAACACAAAAGAAAGGGGGGAGAGGGCTACTAAGCATAGAGGACTGCATCAACATCGAGAGCAGAGCACTGGGGCAATATCTGAAAACCAGTGAAGACGAGTGGCTAAGGAGTGCATGGGAAGAAATACTGATAACAGTAGACAAAGACCCAGAAATATACAGAGAGAGGAGAATGAAAAACAGAACAGAGGAATGGCATGACAAACCAATGAATGGACAGTACATGAGACAGACAAAAGAACTGGCCAGCAATGAAACATGGCAATGGATACAGAGGGGAGAACTCAAGAAGGAAACAGAAGGAATGCTAACGTCGGCACAAGATCAGGCCTTAAGAACCAGATATGTCCAAAGAACAATAGATAGAAATAACATCTCAACCATATGCAGGAAGTGCAATATGAAAGATGAGACCATAAACCACATAGCAAGTGAATGTCCAGCACTTGCACCGAACCAGTACACAAAGAGGCATGATTTAGCAGCAAAAGCCCTCCACTGAAGCCTGTGCAAGAAACACCAGACAGCTTGCAGTATAAGTGGTATGAGGGAGTGATCAGGCAAAGATCCTCTGGGACGATGGTATCAGAACTGATAGGGTGATACGTGCCAATAGACCAGATGTGACATTGATTGACAAAATCAAAAAGAAAGTACCACTCATTGATGCTGCAATACCATGGGACACCAGATTAGATGAGAAAGAAAGAGAGAAAATTGATAAGTATTAAGACCTGAAATCGAAATAAGAAGGATATGGAATATGTGAGTGGAAATTGTACCCATAGCCATAGGAGCACTGGGCACGATCCCAAGATCCCTGAAAAGGAATCTGGAAAAACTAGATGCTAAAGTAGCTCCAGGATTCATGCAGAAAAGTGTGCTACTAGAAACAGCGCACATAGTGAGAAAAGTGATGAACTCCTAAGGAGGAAGGATGCAGACCGAAACCCCACACTATAAAAACCACCCAGTCGAATAAGATGACTGTGATAAACCAAAAAAATAATAATGCTCATTCATTTCAGTTTCTTTATTGTTATTGATAATTCAACATCAGGGAAGAGGATGATAGAACAAGCATCAATATATATACTGTAAACTAATGCAACCATACTTAATTGAGCTTGATAACAACTCATCTATTTATATTTGTCATATTCCGCATCCGAAATTTCTCCCTGTTGCATACTGCACAAAGGCGCAGCACAAAAGCAGTCTTGCATCCTCGAGGACATTGAGCTAAATAAGCCATCGCTGAAACAGTGGTCACGTACGGTCTTCCTCTTTGTCAAACGCCGTTGACGCCTTGTCCGTCACCGTTCATTACTTCTACGTCATAGTTACACGTCACACCTAGCCTCTATCGGTGTCCTTGTGAAATTTAGCTAAGTCTGCCCTTTAATTACTCTTATAATGGCCTTAATTACCCAAATTAGGTATCAATGCATATTTCTGTCAGTTAGGTCGGGGTTTCAAACGTCTTCTGCCAAAATACCAACCTTGTCCAACACTTTTGTAATATTTTATTGGCGAAAAACAGTTGGACACGACAGCTGAAGTGCATAGGCTGAGTAGGCTCATCTTACTAAAACTGAAAGTAGATACAGTCACATCATAAATAAAATCTTGGAGTTTTGTCCATTTTGGTGGTCCAGGGTCAACACGAGACCTCTCATTCCATTTTCACACGATGAAGCTTACTAACCGACTTTAAGCAAGAGGTTGTCCTATCGGTAGGATAATCACATTACTTAGCACAAACGAAAATTGTAGCATTGTCAAGCGCAAGCGCATACGCATATACAAATTACACTTTCTTACATGTTTAGTCCATAGCAAATGGATGATCTCTTTTCCCATTAACTTAACGTAAATACAAAGCTTAATCTTTCATGTCACATTCAAGTTTTTTTGCACAATTAATACTACTATATTACATTTTCCACATTTATCTCCAAAGAGCATAACATGCTCTTAGACGCAATTAAAATGCCCTAAACATTAACTCTCCTCAGCTATATACTTTAATAACCACTACAAATTGATTCAGCTTTAGCACTATTATCATCGTATTGTCAGTATTTGCACTAACTAAAATATCATAGCTTTTTCATCTCGGCATTTATCTAGCCGTGTATACACGTAATTTTCTGCTTATAAACATTTCCAATTCGCAGCATTAGTCATTGATTCACGAACACCCTATGGGTCAGACATTCTCTCTCCCTATTTCCAGTATAACGATTCCATTATCTACTGTAGGCTTAAATTCAGATCTTTTTCCCATAACCTTCAAATTTTAACTGTCCCACTACTCACCTAAGCTACGTACACCAACCTAAGAACCTTGAGCCTCTCCCCCTACTAGTACCTTTTTTAACCTCTATCCTAAATATACTTCACGGGAGATCTTTATGTGTCCTGTTATACGGCGTCTTTAACTTTCCAGATTCCGGGTAGAAAGTGTGAAATAGGTATGTCTAGGCTGCCAAAGAAGTATATCAACAGAAAAGAAGACCGGTATATTTTTGGGGGGCAAGTAAATGCTTCAGAAGTATCAGTATATTACATGTAAATATGCATATAGTAAGTTCTTGTCTCTTTCGATTCTTTTGTAAAATATAAAATAAGTACAAGAGGTCTTGACAAGGAGAGAGAGAGAGAGAGAGAGAGAGAGAGAGAGAGAGAGAGAGAGAGAGAGAGATAGGTAATATGAAGCATTAGAATTAATGGGCATATAAATCTCTGCACTCTTAGGGAAACGATCTTTACACGCTTGGTAGGTTTTTAGGCATATAGACAAAAAAAGAGACAGGTAACGTTAATCTCTCTCTCTCTCTCTCTGTCGAACGTCTTAATTGCTAAAGTTAATCTCGCCCTATGCGAACAGATAGGGACCTTCCTAAGATTAAGTTACCCATCAAATTAAATCACACCCAGAAGGCGTCGAAGAATAAACCATTTAGAGAGAGTGGAATTACTCCCTCCATTCCTTCATAGACTAATTTAGTCCGGTTTACATTTAATCTTTGATTTAATAAAGTGAAATTTTCGTGTTTTATATTACATCCATTAAGACTCTTTTGTAACTATCTATATTTTTATCTTTGTAGGCATTGTTTATCAATTTTTTTACTTTTCTCCAGTCCAGGAAATGACACCAGACCTTTGCTAATCCTTTCTCCATTATAAAAAATTGAGAATAATTATAAACAGAATCTGAACCAGAATCAGAAAACGTGAACAGGAAAATAGAGAGAAACCGGATGTTTGAAGAAAATTAGAACCTTTGGTATCTAGCTCCACTTGAATGCTACTGTAATTCACTTGGGGCAGGGTCCCAAAACTAAAAAAACAATCATGAAATGTCATTTTTTGGCTTCTGCATTTGAATAAAACGAAATCTGAAGTACAAAAGCGACTTATAAGTTGGTGATGTAGACGTTTCCAGTGCATTAATTGACTCTCTCTCTCTCTCTCTCTCTCTCTCTCTCTCTCTCTCTCTCTCTCTCTCTCTCTCTCTCTGTACAAAAGTGGCAAAATATAAGTTCCGTTTCTCATTGATACCTGAGATACCTAACAGTGATATCAAAGGGATACTGGATGAGAACATTGTAAATTCAAAGGATGCGTTCTCTGTGTAAAATGTGAAATTCTCCGATATAGAGAAAGACTTTCCTTCCTTAAAAATGTGCTAGTGAATAAACCCGCAAGGGAAACATACCTTCGTACTAAAATAGTATTTCAATGTCTTTCTATCCCTGACACCATATATATATATATATATATATATATATATATATATATATATATATATATATATATATATATATGTATATATATATATATATATATATATATATATATATATATATATATATATATATATATATATATATATATATATATATATATATATATATATATATATATAAATCTGTCTGCATGTTAAAAAATACTAGTCATCAATGCATGTAAAAAATAAGCCTATTACAAAATGTTGAAGAGTAATTGCAACCAAAAAAAAAAAATTAGCGTGGGAAAGTGCAACGTTCATTGACGATTCAAGCTGTACAAGAATGAAGGGAAAAAACTTAATAGTGAAATGCGAGGAGAGGAACTGATGTCGTTTAATCTAATATGTTGGCGATTTAACAAGGTTTCCTCAGAACAGAGAGGGTAAGAGGCTCCTAAACGGGTTATGAGGAGCGAGCAGAGGACATCTACAATTATTGACCTCCTTCCTTAACAACTGTCGAAATTCAATATTGGAAATAAAACGGTTTCCCCTACTTGGCAAATAAAATTGTCAATATCAAAATGCCATTTTAGCAGTGAAATGGGTAATATATATATATATATATATATATATATATATATATATATATATATATATATATATATATATATATATATATATATATATATATATATATATATATATATATATATATATATATATATATATATATATATATATATATATATATATATATATATATATATATATATATATATATATATATATATATATATATATATATATATATATATATATATATATATATATATATATATATATATATATATATATATATATATATATATATATATATATATATATATATATATATATATATATATATATATATATATATATATATATATATATATATATATATATATATATATATATATATATATATATATATATATATATATATATATATATATATATATATATATATATATATATATATATATATATATATATATATATATATATATATATATATATATATATATATATATATATATATATATATATATATATATATATATATATATATATATATATATATATATATATATATATATATATATATATATATATATATATATATATATATATATATATATATATATATATATATATATATATATGTATGTATGTATTCGTGTATGAAAACATATATATGTGCACATTCTACGCATCTTACATTAGTTTCATATATAAAATAATTTCCTGTGTTAGAATTATACTGGCTTTAAGCAAAGTTTGATTGTGAAGGCAGAGTTGTTTGGTAATATTATATTATTATATTGAAGAAGATGATCAGTTATACGAAAATCTGCGTGTATAAAATTGTTTGTCGATGTAAATACATTAAGCAAAGTTACCAGTCTGAGATATACCTGTTACTTGGGGGACGAAAAGTCAAAATGACCACAAGGAATTCTAGATGAAGCTGACTACATATCGCGTATGCAAGCCTTACTGGATGATGATACGACTTACAAAAAGCTAACAAAAAATTCCCCTGATCAAATCATAAAAAAAATTCAATAGCACATTGAAAAATACCCTTAAAGATAAAATAAGACCTAATAGGTCAGTTATCAGTAAAATTTCCCTCGTTATCTTACTTGTACGGATTAGTAAAAACGCACAAAGAAAATAATCTTATGTGGCCTATTATTAACACTGTTGGCTCAGTATCATATAAACTTTCAAAATATATTTCCAAGCTCTTGTCCCCATTACTTGGAACTATCTCCGATTCTCACATATATAATTCACTAAATTTAGTTGATAAATTAAAAAAAATCACTTTGCCCCACTGATAGATTTGTTGGTTTTTATGTTTGTTCTCTTTTCCTTAAAGTCCCTATAGATTTTATTTTAGAGTATAGTAGTAACGAACTAATCCATCACGAATTTACCTGTAAGTCATATTATTTCATTCACTAGGTTGTGCATTTGTGATTGTATGTTTATATTTAATGATGAATTCTACCAACAAACATTTGCTATGGCAATGGGCAACTCTTTATCCCCACTCCTCTCAAACTTGTACATGGAATTTTTTGAAAAACGATATTTACCTAATATCATTTATACTCCTTTAAAGTGGTATAGATATGTTGACGATATTTTAGCTATTTTGATGTAAATGAGTTACTCTCTTATTTGAATAACCAGGTACCATACATTAAATTTCCTTTAGAATTAGAAAAAGACAATCGCTTCCCTTTCTTAGATGTTTTAATACACAGAGAATCATTTCAATGCAAATTCAATATGTCCATTTCTAATCAGGCCACCACCTTAATATCAAAATATTAATTTCTTCTATGTTTTTATGATCATTACGCATGTCAGTCCCCAGTATTTAGATCAAGAAATCGAATACATAAGGAAAATAGGAACAGGTTTATGTTACCATTCATATATACTAGATATTTGCTATAAAGCCCACAAAAAGTTTTAAAGTGAAAGTAGCATGGAGAAAGAAACCCCTAAGAACATTCAGAGCCTGCCTTATTTTAGAGGTTTTGAAACCATAAAATCGTTGTTAAAATCTTTTAATGTCAACCTGGTTTTATCCTATAATGACACACTAAAAGGAATGTTAATAAAAAATAGCCGTAATGAAAAACAACAATGTAATATATAACATTCCATGCTTGGACTGCTCTTCTTTTTATATAGGTCAGTCTAGTAATGATTTAGAAGTGAGAATTAAGCAGCATAAGTATTCTGTCAAAATTAGGCAAACATCCAATGCAATATTCATTCATTCAAGTAAAAACTCACACAGGATCAATTTGACTGATAGTTCAGTGATTGCCAGATCGAAAGATTTCTCTTCACAAACTTTTAGAATCTACAATTGTACAGCTTACGTCCAGCTGTAATTTCAACCTTAGCCTTGGCATGTATTATTTGGACCCCTGTATTAGTAAAATGTTCAAGAATGACTTTAAAGATAAAATGACTGACTTAATTACTAATTAGTTACCTTATATATGTTTTCTATGTATTCATTTGTTTAATAGTTTTTTTTTTTAAATATTAATTTTGCAAAAGTTGTTTACTAAAAGGAGAAAATGGACCATACTCTTATAAATATGTAATCAGCTTTTGCATTACAAGATCATTTTTGGTGGTTAGTCTTTTTGCCTCTATAATCCTTTAATTGACTCCTCCCTGTTTTTTGAGCCAATTGGTCTTAAAATTTTGTAAAACATAAAAAATTTACCATTGTTTTAGTAGGGTCACTAATTCTTCAACTGTGTTGGATTCCAGGTGCATCTGTTCCTTATAATCCCCATCCTAACTGGTGTCTGTATGTCATCTGTCAATTATACGAGCTTCTTGTAACCTCATCTCTATATTTTTCATCAGTCTACTAAGTAAAGGACCATGTGTCAAAAGTCCTAGGAAGCACTCCGTTGTTTAATTTTTCCTTTGTGGCAGTTGCCTTTATTTATACATTCATCATGTTCCATATCTTCGTGAATCAGTTACACACACACACACACACATACTGTATATATGTATACTGTATATACTAGCTGATCAACCCAGCACTGCCCGGGAAAACTCTGAACATCAACCGATAAACTCTCTCTCTCTCTCTCTTTCTCTCTCTCTCTCTCTCTCTCTCTCTCTCTCTTACTCTCCATCTCTTTCTCACTTCCTCTCCCTCTCGCTCTCTCTCTTTCTTGTTAGAATAATTGTCCAGCATTTTTGACATTTTATATTTCACCCCATATTACCCCTCATTTCTGTCGGGGCTGGACTTGGACTTAGAGGGCATTGAGTGTCACTATTTAGCTCAGCGACCTTGAAAATTTGGATTAGACACTAATATCTGTCATTTTCGGTTTTTTTACATGTCACCCCTTTCCAGTGATATCTTACTCCCTCAGTATTCTTTTCCAGATAGTAAGTCATATGTATACCAAGTTTGGTTGAAATTGCTCAATGCGTTTCTGAGTTATTCTGGCACATACACACACATACGTGTGGATCTGAGGTCGTCTATGATCGGTATGTTTATCAGTATTGTCCCCTGAGAGCATATTGTGATTTTTAGCCAAATGAGTTTTGAAGGCCACTCCTACCTCGACACCGGCCGGTGGGTGGATATGTAGTCTCTAACGGTTGTGTATGTTTGTCAGTACTATTCCTGTAGTATATATATTTGTGACTTCTTATACTCTGTATCAGTCCTTCGTCAATGGCTTGGAAATAAAGTCGAAACGGGTCAGGACCTCCACGCTTTTTCTTATTTTTCACCTGTGGTAGTGTATAATAAATGAATCATGTACAATAAGTGACAATAATCAACATACGTAC
>NC_089747.1:63803639-63811139 GCF_040412425.1 Macrobrachium rosenbergii | reverse complement strand
CCAACCGAAGCAAAGATGGTAATAGCTTCTGCGTCCCAGCAGGGCAGTTCCTGGTCGACCAGAGAAGGTGTAGCAATAGGGTCTGCCAGAGGCTCATCCTCTGAGGACAGAGGTGATGAGGAAGAAGGATTATCAGGTGCAGGAGGCTCACAGTTGGCGATGAACAACTCAGTTATATTGGGTGGATCTCCCAAAGGAGGATCAGTGACGTGATCTGGCACTGGCTTTGACAACAAGTCAGAGCTGTTCAATTCAGTAAATTACTCGTCTGTGGGGGATGGAGACTGGCACTGGTCAGGGCACTCAAGTTGTAGTGGCAGAGATGTTTGGTCAGGTGTGCCTGATGAAGAACCCTTGAGTGCAAAGCCCCTAGGTGAGCCTGAGTTGGGCTGAGACAGAGATTCCTGTCCCAGGGGGAGGCCAGAGCTTCCAGGAATGTTTCTGGTTTTGGTGACTACTGTGCATTGCTTGTTGGGCCATCCTGACCAATTTATGGAGTGCCCTTTCCTTTTGCATGTCGTAAAGCGGTACTGTGTCTTGCTCTTTCGGTGATCCTTTGTGAGGAGGGAGAACTTGGCTCTGATTTGCATTGGGAGTGCCCCTTCCGTCGACCAACTTGGCAGGTGGAAGGTGATTCTGTTGACGGTGGCATGTCCTCCAACGTGGTTGTGCTCTTGTCAGGTGATGCTACAGTCGATACCTCCATTACGGAGGTAGCCAGTTAATGGAGGGGTGTGGGAGAGGACATCCCCAGAGGAGGTCTCGTCCCATCTGAAACTCAATTCCATACCCAATTTTACTCACGATGCCAATACGATGAAGTTGAGTATCCCAAGGTGTCGTGACCTGGAGCTCGACTGTGCGACTTAGTAAAACCCTCTTCCCAAGTCATCATCCAGTGAGTCTTTTCACCTACAGTGGCACTGGCTGGCACTTGGGACTGGTCAATCAGACAGATGTCTGATGCGGTGTCCACTGTAACCGGCAGATCAAATGACGAGCTAGAGCCATCAAGGGGTGCCACTGAGATGGTCTGAGTCTCCACTCTCTTGGGATGAGGAACGTCAGACGGCCATGCTGCGGCAGACATGACACTAATCAAGTTGACGTGCTTAGTAGTGATACCATGCTTGGGTAGGCAGCATATCTGGCACTATAATGTCCAGGATCACCACAGTCTTTGCAGGGTCCTCTTGGATGGGCTTGCTTGCCTATGGTGACTGTGGGTAGAGAGGTTTGCTGGTCAGTGGCGGGAGAGGAGCCATTAGGTTTCTTAAAAGGGTTCTGAGGGTGATTTTGGATAGCTCCCCTTTTAAAGTGGCGCTCAGATTCGGGGTGTCCAACTTTATGGCAGTAATTGCACACTGGCTTGGAAAGTGGCCTATTCATTGGCCGAACTGGACCTGAGAGATGTCCAGATAGCACTATGTGCCAATGAGATGTGCTGGAAGATGGGTAATAGGTTTCCCAATCATCAGCCATAGGACAGGCTTCCATGAGTGTTTCGGGTTGCTTGTTGTTGAGGTACACAGCAAGGGACCCAGGAGCTCACTGGAAGAATGCTTTTATTAGGGGAGGCGATGAACCCATTTCTCTTTCTTCAGGGCTGGATGCTTTAATTTCATCTTTCGTGCTCTTTGATATGACCATAAATTGCGTTGTGGTAAACAATGGGACACAAAAAGTAAATTCTGCCAATATTTTTAATGAAAATTCATTTTGGACCTCGTTTTAGATGGAAGGGCATCATATACCGGTAAGATATTGACAAAGCTAAATGTTGGAACATTCAATGCTAGTAATCCCTGCTATCTTGTTTATACATTATGGTTTTGAAATGTTAAAACTGACGTCCTTTTTTAGCCAAAGACATGGTTAGAATAAATGATAACAGTACCAATGAGCTGATTAATTTGTTGCCAAAACGATAAGGGAATAATGATAATAATTGCATTTATATTGATGATTATCTTAAAACTCTATATAGATTTAGGGCTTGAAGATATGAAGATAAAATAATAGTGATAAAAATTCAGTATAGAAAGTACCGAGTTTTATTGTTAGCTATTTACAGACTAAAGTGTCATGGTTTCATCTATCTTCAAAGTATGTTTCATGCGGTTTGTCTAGAAAAACATTTTTATGATAGCGCTTGGGGATATAAATGATGATTTGCTGGATTCAAAATCCAATTAGGTCAAATATTGAAAATGGAAAAGTTTTTCAGGTTATAAATGAACCTACTCGAATAACAGAGACCTCCAAAACCCTTCTTTAATAATACAAATAACACAGACATGATTTTATCTTCAGGAGTTGAAAAAATCTCTTATATCTGATCACGATCTTATATTTTCAACCATTAATACTGGCTGGCGAAAACCTGAAATGGGACTTTTGGTTTTAAAATCAGAGTTATTTTGCATATCTTGATCACGTACATATTTTGGACATTTTATTTACCGACGATGTAAATGAGCAAGTGTTTATTTTAACAACTGTCATGAAGACTTGTATAGAGTGGTCGCTCCAAGAGTGACACAGGAGACTTCGACCACCAGCACCGTGGATAAACGCAGAAATCAAAGCCGCCATGGTTAAACGCAGATCATTTACGTAATATCAAGTTGATTTAGTAAAAGACCCGCATTCTACAGAGCAATATAAGATATCAAAGAGTAATGTCAGGTCTATGATCCAGTTTTGCAAAGGGTAGTCGTGATAAATTGCAACAAAATAGGTTAAATAAAGGTGACATTTGGAATGTAATTAATAAAACTGTTCTAATAAGAAAACTGGAGGAAAAGAAGTTTTTTTGACAATCCAGAACAAACTGAGGGTGATTCAATGAGCTTTTTAAATGTGGTAAAAATGTTTCAGGAAACAACTTTATCTAGTAAACAGACTGGGATGGAAACTCGGCCAATTCATTGGCCAAGCAAAAACTGGACGTTCCATGAGTGTTTCAGACCAACTTGTTGATGATTGCAAGAGTAGTTAAGGACCCAGGAGTACTGTTTAAAGAACACAAACTCCGACGATGGCCTGATGGTATTTCAAGTCGTTTTTATATAGATTCCATCTTGCGTGTTTTGAGGTAGAAAATTCTCCGATATTAATAAACAATTCGATTTAAACCAGGGTTTTTAATAAGATGAATTTGTACTCGTTTTAAATCCACATTTATAAGGTTGGATAATTTGGATTAGCAATTTTAGACCCATATCTTTGCTATCAGTCATGTCCGGTATTAGAGATTATGGTTGCGATCAATTATAAACTTATTTGAGTCAAATGACATCCTAGAACTCAACACGGCTTTAGAAAACAGTTATCAATGAGCTGATTAATTTTTTTGCGAAAAGATTTATATGAATAATGGATAATAATAAAATATCTTTGCTCACTTTATGTGACCTTTAAAGGCATTTGACAGTATATCCCATAGTTTACTTATGCAAAAGATGATGCAATATGGAATAGATGATTTTGGTTTGATGACTATTTCTTCGAACTCAGTCAGTAAAAATAAGTGACCATAGTAAACAAAAGGTTGCATGGTTTCATCAAGGCTCGATACCTAGGTTTTTCTATTTAAGTTTTCGTAAATGACCTGGCTGAACTAAATTTCCGTGATATGCTTTTGATATGCGGACGATTCAATATCTTCATTTAAGATAGAAAATTTAGTGTACATTGATGACAGAGCCGATGAAATTTAGAGAAACTAAATAAATATTTTCCAGAGAATGGTCTAAAAATGAATGCAAGCAAAACTAAATTTTTATTTATAGGCTCTCGCCTTCATAAACCGTTTCCAGAGAATCTTTTAAAACAAACACTGACATTAAACCAGTGAAAATGTAAAAAATCTCTGGTAACTATGGACAGATATTTTTCTTTCGATAATCATACTGACAAGATGTAGGAAGGCAAATGGCGTACTGTATTTCTTAAATAAAAACAAAGATAATTTTGATAGAAATAGTAGAAAGCTAATTGTTGAACTGAGATGGTGTAATATCCCACTGCTCTTCTATATGGGATGAGCTCCGTCTCGAACATGCAAAAACACAAAAAATCAAGAATTTTGCGTCAAAAGGTTGCTGCGGGTCTTGGGAGAAAACATGACACCATACATTAATGAGATGAAGTGGTTGAAACTTGTGCAAACTGATCTTTGATGGTTGTTTGTTTATTTTCAAAGTATTGCATGGACATATACCTGCCAGGATTACCACTAGAGACCATACAACAGAGAAAAATGGTCCAACTAGACAGATGGTCATTTGGTGGTTCCAAGGAGACGGACAATCCTGGCTGATGACATGTCAGGGTCCCAATCTTTGGAATGCATTGCCGGAGGATATTAAAGAGTGTAGCAATTTGTCTTTTTAAGAGAAAACTGGGTTACACCTGTTTCAGAAGCAAAAATTTTGGACTTTAAGATATTTTATAAACGGCGCTCAGATTTTGGTTCTTAACTAGACGAATAGGTAATTTTATCTTTGTATTTAGTCCTATTTATTTTTAGACACTGGCTTTGTTTTAAGTGGTCACCTTCACCTTTTAGCTAAAGTACTAATTAATGTATTTGTATTTTAATTTTAAGAGTCATCTGTATGGATGCTTTTTATGTAATAGAATACCCAGTGTATTTGTGGAATAAGGAATTACTTAGAATTATTTTTATTCCGACGATGTCACCATTTCTCTTTCTTCACTCTTATATATAATTCATCTTTCGTGTCTTTGAGGTAGAAAATTATCCATTGAGGAAACAATCATCTTTTAAACCAGGGTTTTTTTTAATAAGAATTCATTTTGTCACCTCGTTTTAATGGATGCACGCATCATATACCGGTTGGATATTGTTAGCATGTTGGTGGCATTATAATCAGTAATCCGATATTTATACATTATGGTTTGAAATGTTAAAACTCCCTTTTTCGCCAAAGACTGTAGAACAATGATAACAGTACCAATGAGCTGATTAATTTTTTGCCAAAGACTATAGAATAATGATAATAATACCAGTGATCTGATTAATAGAAATAAAACCATATACAGTATGTCAGATATGAAGATAAAATAATAGCGATAATAATATAGCAGTTCTTCGTATTCAGTAAATCCTACAGACTAAAGTGCATGGTTTCATCTGTTATTACCTATTTTCATGTTAGTCTTCCAACTGTTCATTTCCTTTCCGTCTTAAGCTTTTGATAATAGGATCATTCAAATGTTCTTTATTTACATTATATAGTAAGCCTCTAAAAATGGATTTCTTCCAGTGACTTCGATAATACTTAAAAGATAATCGGTGAAATTACTTAAGGAGGCTTTGGTCATAATCTTAATATATAGTTTTTGTTATATGTTTAGTTACATATTTCATAACCAAGCTTTAAAAATCTAGACTGTTCAGGAAATTAGAATTGCTATCGACAGAAAAAAAGGGAACATTCTTTGATAAGATATCTGAAAAATGTACATTTTCTCCCCCACACTCCCAATGCTAAAAGAAACTGCTTTTCAGCAGAGGGAAAGAAACTGAGACTAAACTCGAAGATTCACGTGACAAATGGCTGTGTTTTCCCCGGTACACGGTCGTGAGGTATAAATTACACCACTCCATTTGTTTTTATGCTCACTAAGTGGCCCAAAGCTCTATTGCCCTGGCCTTTCCAGTAGCTTCATATGGTTATGAACTACTGCAGTGGAAGATGATGTCTCCAGGCTATCTTGCTTGGTACTGTGTGGAGTGGGATTCTGATAATCTTTACCCAATTGCAATGTGAACCTAAAAATATGTGTGGGGTAATTTTTCCCCTAGTGCTGTGTAAAACTACAAATATTACTCCAGTGGAGTTTGAACCTGCAAATATGTGTGCGGTAATTTTTACTCCAGTGCAATGTGAATCCACAAATATGTGTGGGGTAATGAAGATTTGACAACTAATATTTATTTGTGAACTTTTCACCACTCTACTTTGAATTTTAGAAATGAAACAGTATCTGTGTAATAGATCCCTATAAATAAATTCATGGCCTCTTTTATATTCTGACTATTGTTGCAATGTGACAAAGTAATTAAGGAAGAGGCAGTAACCTATTTGACAATTATTGAGGTTTTACAAAATGTATGTCTTCTTTACCATAGACTTAATGGTGAAGACATGCTCAGAGTTGACCTTTTAGACAACTTTTTGTTAAGACATCATCATCGTGATAAAATGTAGTATAGGTGACGTGGAAAAATTTTAATTCATATCAGTAATAAAAACCTAAAATCCTAGTTGACATCATATGGGCTCTGTTGAAGTGATTACCGTTGCTATTGGCTGAAAATAGCCAGCTGAGCGTTGAAAACAGACAGATAAACAACTATAAATAAACAGATGGGCAATTGAAAATACACAGATAACGACTGAAAATGGACAGATGAGGGAGTGAAAATAGGAAGAAAAACGACCAAGAATAGACAGACTTGAGATTAGAAATAGACAGGAAGGCCAAGTCTCCCCTTTGCCTTCCATGATAAAGTGAAAGAAGACACTTACACTGGAAGAACATTCAGACCTCTTGTTAACCCCACAAATAAGAATGGAAAAATAATATTTCTCTCTATTAATTTCAAAATAAAAATTCTATGTGCAACTGCCCGGGCTTCTAGGTAATTTCCAAATTGACAGATTGAAATTAGAGGCCCATGCCCTTTCAAAGTCTATTAAATGCGCTGTTTATACATTTATATACTAAAACCATTCATGAATGTTTGTTTTATAAACATTTTATGCTACCTCGATTACCCAAAGTACTCAAACGATAGACTGAGATAATGTCTATATTGTTACTTTAGGTCCCAGGGAAACAACGAATAATATTATTCCAGTATCAAACGTATGATGTAGGCTCAACGATATTTCTGACGCCATTTCTTCTATCACAGATTTCTATATCGTGATTCTAGACCCCTCACGACGAATTCAATCTAGGAAGGCTTTGATATTTATTGCAATGCCTTTGTAAAGAATGGTAAGGACAATGTTGGTTCACATTTATATGAAATGAAAGCTCTCGCCTTTGAGTGTGGCCACAATATTTTCTAAATATTGTGGCCACACTCAGAGGCAAGAGCTTCAATTTCATATAAATGTGAGCCAACATTATCCTTTTATCTTTACGCAGTGAAAAATTAAAATTTTTGCGACCTAGTTTGACCATTATAAATGTTAACATAATTTATATTCTTTCTTATGGGGTCAATATCATTATATAATTGTTTTTTTTATTGTGCTCACCTCAGTCCGCTATTGCTAATTCATTTAAAGTACGTTTGGCTTTATAATTAGAAGTCTTTTTCTGTGGTTAGAGTCGTGTTATTTTTGTAACTCTTTATCCTACGAGTATCTGAGCGTACAAAAGCATTAACCCTTTCCAAGAACAAAAATTAATTTTCGTTCCAACATTTTATTTCGGAAGAGAACTAAGTCCCAT
>NC_089747.1:63786139-63798639 GCF_040412425.1 Macrobrachium rosenbergii | reverse complement strand
ATATACAGCTATATATATACAACACTTGAGTGCTTGTGGGTGCGTGCGTCTTCCGTAGTGATTATTTTAGATGTGAAATCTTCAATACTAAGTCTTATTCTCTTCAAAAACCCTGTGAGAGGGTCAAGTGTCAATGATTCAGGAGCTGAGACTCAATGGCCAAACTAGACTCCATCATCCCCCTTGGAAGACACTTTCAGTCTCTCAGCCATAAAATTCCTGGAGTCTTTTGAGCGCTTTCGATACTTTTCCAAAGATACTTGAAGGACGTCTCCCCTCTGTCAGTTTTTCTTCTTCGTTTTCTTTCTGCAGTTAAATTGATAAAAACGAATTATGAACACATACACACAAACACACACACACACACACACACATATACACACATAACACACACACATACACACACACACACATATATATATATATATATATATATATATATATATATATATATATATATATATATATATATATATATATATATATATATATATATATTTATTTATATAATGACTGCAACCCAGTAAAGAATACTCACACAACGCTAGCTAATTCAAACAAGTAAACAGAAGATTCATCAGAAACCCATCGATCTCCCTTTCCAGAGACTGAGCCTTTCACCTAATGCCTTAATATGTTATCTGTCATCTGGTGCAAATGAGGATTGACTTTTACTATTTTCTCGTTATTGTATCGAATTGCCGTTATTCACTGAATATTTCAAATCAAATATCATTATTTTTCTTGAAAATCAGTTCGTTGTTTTTTTGTACTTTGTTTTTCAGCAAATTCCTTTCTCCTTTCGGTCTCTTTTAATGAACGTGTCGCATTATTAATAGTGCAGAAATCTAAACACCTAGACGTTCAAAAACTGTAAATCTTCGAACTATTGAGCACTTGAATTGTTTAAATGTTGTTCAAAAAATAACTTCGTTTTTAATAGGCATTTTTTGGATTTTTTCTAATACGGATTGGCAAGAGTAAAATCCTGGAACTCTGGAATTTCTTTCTTATAATTTACAACCACAAGTGTAATCATAAGATAAAGAATAAACCGTGCACATGTACTTTGTGCATTCAGGTTTGCTCAGTAAGAGAAATATATATATATATTTATAAAGAGTAAGTTCCTTTTAAAACATTCATCATAGAATTTTATGGATTAAGCAGAATAAAAAAAAAATCTGATTTCAAAAAAGGAAAAAAATTTTTGTAAAAGAACCCAACCAAGAAAGACAAAGGATCTCATTTATACGTTTTACTCTCTTACCAGAAAACTAGGAAAGCGTGGAAAGGAAGCTCGGCAGGGCGTTAAAGGCGCTGCCATTTCCCTTCTTATCGAATGCCATATTTAAGCAGAATTTGAATACTCACGTGCCTTGGTTCTCAAGGATTCCTTCGGCAATATCAGTATATCTCAGCGCCTGACATAATATTTCCGCAGGGCGACTCTCCGCCCCGAAACAAACTTATAATGCATTCCCTCGGTTCTACTCGAGGCGCGGGCAAATTTCGTGGAAACTTTTCGCATAAACATATTGGGTGCTAGAACGTATGCAAAAGAAGTCACTGCTGATAAAAATCTGCATGAAACCGGAGACTTTAAAGATGATATTATGCAATGTAAATAGAGAACGGATCTTCTTTTAAATTCGTTCAACTGTGAAAGAAAAGGCACTGACAACATATGTGAAGTGAACGAAACGGAATATGCAGTGACATAGTGACTGCTTAAATTGAGGTGACTCATTCGTGGTCATTCTTACGTCAATAAATCACAAATAATAACAAAGCTCATAAAACTTTCTCTCTCCATATTTTCTTATCTTTTCTCCTTGGTTGTTGAAACAAGTGCTTGCAAGCGCTTAAGGCGAGATGATTAATTGGTTATCCTTTGGTATTGGGCGCGAGAAGAAAAACAAGTCAAAAGTAGACCTCTGGTTGATCCATAAATCACTCTCGGAAAGTTTCGAGATATGGGAATGATTCGTTTCCCAAAAACGTTTCGAGAGAGATTATGGACGTCGCCAATGTCGGAAAAATGTTCTAGTAATAAAAAAAGGAGAGATTACTTTGAAATTAAGTAATGAGACAGCAATCATCGAAGATTTCACTTTAATTCAAAACTATAATATTCAAGACTGAGATGAAACAGAGTTCAGTAATTCGTCACGGAATGAAGGTGGACACCTCAAACCCTTATAACCCATAACTCTAAATCGAATCCTGCCTCATGATTTCATTTCCCAGTTGTTGATTCAAGATTTTCAGCGAAAAGATCTTCAAACATATTGATGAATCTGTGAATTAAAAGTTAGGTTATGGCCGACGGTAGATTTTGACTGATCTGATTACTGTGACATATATATATATATATATATATATATATATATATATATATATATATATATATATATATATATATATATATATATATATATATATATATATATATATATATATATATATATATATATATATATATATATATATATATATATATATATATATATATATATATATATATATATATATATATATATATATATATCCTTAAAAACTCACTAATCATCTGAGAAATCAGACTAAATTTATCAAAATGAGTGTGAGGTATAAACATTTAAACAAGAAATATTCTAAAGTAAAAGGACATCACTCCATCAAACAACTTTAACTGTTTCTCTGGTCTTAACTCACTTCGGCAAAACTAAAGGAACAAAATATTTTTATCACTTTGCTTTTATGCACATAATTAATCCTATTCACTAGTGGTCAGTAAATGAAACACTTGTAAAAATTTTAAATACAAAAATTTATTTTTAAATTCAATATTTATAATTAGAATTCACAATCTGAGAAAATTTACTATTGTTAGAAAACAACACAAAATTTAATTAATTCTTGAGTAAAATTACAAAGGTTAATTTATCAAGAAATTGAATTGATCAAGCAAAATTTTAACTATTCGGAAATACATAAGATTTGAAAACAAGCACGGTATTCGGTCTTATAATGAAAAGAATCCTATCTCCAGACAAAGAGCAACACTTTCACGGAACATTCTACGAAAGAAACAACGTCACTTCCTGTTACATGAGACCCAATCAGAACAATGCAATTTTAATCATAATGCAATTGATATGTGCTTTGGTGCAATAACTCATTTATATTTCTCAAAAAAGGCACAAGTGTCTTTACCAGAATATCGTATGGGACAAAACTTTTAACAACATATTAACACGGTCGATGCAATGCACACGTGGCTAATCATGATTGGCATATTTTTATAACAAGATGAAGAACCAAAGTTGGTTTTCAGAACGGAGCAGCCTGTTGTTATCTTGACCTGTCAACATGTTATCTTTTGCGATGACACTCGAAGCAAAACAAAAGCATTCGCTATAAGTACAGAACACACATGTTGCTGGGAGACAAAATGTGTGATGATATACTACTTTATTATTAAAAGCATATTGTTAATTCTAAATTATGTTGTTAAGTTATCTAAGTCACTAATTCTTGTGAGATCTAACATTACACTACATATGATACCTCAACAATTAAAAAGTCGCATTGCTTAAACCCCTCCAGCCTTGAATACCAAAAAGCCAACTCGATATAAATGCTCTTGTCTTGCTCTGAATGCTATTACTACGTATCAGCAGACTTGTCTAAAATATCACTCTATGAAGCAAGTAAACTACTCCATTGCATAATCGTACAACAATCGATTGTCTTTCCTTTTCGAAAACCATTTGGAAACACGCTTCCGGAATACGCAGAGACTGTTTTGCATAGCATTATAAAACACTTACTCGCACGCAAACACACACACGCACACAATGACTTTTATCCGCATGAAATGGAGATATTCAAATTAATCTAAGGGTCACATCTGCAGTCGAACTGAATTTTTACAAACTGCAAAATTTAATTCTTTACCTTTTATTACTGAACATATTTTGGCAATCTCCATGACGTGTTGTGTCCTAACGGTAAATAATTGCAAGGCGTCTGGTGCTGAATATAAAAATAGACTGAATATCAAGTTAGTGAAGCACATGCGGCAGGAAATTGAGCCAATCAGTGTGTAACAAAGCATAAACAAAATATAAAAACCTTTGTAACTAGTTGAATATTACTATATATATATATATATATATATATATATATATATATATATATATATATATATATATATATATATATATATATATATATATATATATATATAAATACATGGATTAAATATTTCTACTAAGACTTATTCTGCTGTAATCTGTGGAATTTACTTCGCCTAAAACAAAACATATCATATTATATCAGAGAATCCCTAATATATAGGAAAGATTGAGACTAACATTTAATATGACTATGATATTACATAGGAAATTAAAATTATGATATCAGCACAATCATAAAGTCCACCCACAAGCTTCCAAGAATCGCTATTCACGGGGCGTAATTAGAGATATATTGCTGTAAAATTCAGTTTATTCAGTAAGCTTTAGCGCTCTTGTTTATTCAGTATATGTTATTCACAAATATATTTTTATCACTCGGAATAGAGTTTGTTTTCTTTTTTTATTGTGGATTGTTATATAAAGCCACATAAATATACTATATAGGTATGTTCAATAAGTAATGAGAAAATGTCAGGAGAGACACTATTTATTTTTCACAAACTTTGTCGCCTTCAAAATAATATTTTCAATCCACCTCCTCAAACAGTAATAGAGTTCCCATAATCTTTTCTTTTATATAAAATAAGGTAAAAGAGGTGGTCACCATTGTTATGGGTCATGGAACTTCCCCCTTCCCCCACCCAACCAACTTCCCTACTAATCCCCTCAACACCTGCAACAGCTCCTAAAGCACCAAGGATGACTCTTGTTTCTATTGCTAACCTCCAGGCGCAGTTCCACCACATTTAGCTTTCAGTGCTGTACAGAGCCTTAGAGCTTGGGTAATATATATATATATATATATATATATATATATATATATATATATATATATATATATATATATATATATATATATATATATATATATATATATATATATATATATTAAACATATTCGTATCAATTATAAAAATTCAAGGAAAGTGATACTTGTGCTTATGTATCTACTCAATCAAGGAGCATCGTAAAACTTTATGTTGAATGATACTCATTCATATTCAAACCTTATTTAACGAAAGTATTTACATAAGTGTTGGTATTCGCTAGTTCCATAACTACTATAGTATTGCCCGGGCCGACCACGAGATAACAAGAATCCTTACTCAGATCTGGATCTTTTCCAGTTTACTTTTCTGAAAAAAGAGACACTGACGCCATCTGGAAGAAACACTTGCCGGATGAGTTCTTCAAATAAGAATCTACTGCGCTTTTGACAGGAAAGCGATGGTTGTATATAGAAAATAAAGATTTGTTAAATATTGCTGTCTAAGTTATATATATTTAAAGCAAGCAGCCTACATGAACATTCATAACTCAGGTTCTGACACGGAATAAAATTACTGGAACCGTGAAAGAGAGAAGCATCCACGGTGACCAACAAAATGATAAAAACTCCACAATTTATGTTAGACAAATATGCATTTATTCCAAGGAAATATCGGGGAAATGAAACCAATGAATATAAAAAAAATATAAAAATTTTTTCTATAGATATGCTTTTATTAAAATGCGCTAAAAAGTAAAAAAAATAATTTTTGAGACAGACAAGGATTTTCTTATAACTAATCATGTCTACAAAAATAAAAGCGTGGGCCCCAAAAAATGGAAGGAATTGCTACAGGAGTTTTTTTTTTTATTTCTTGTAGCAATACCTTCCATGTTCGGGGCCCACGCTTTTATTTTTGTAGACATGATTTAATGTAAGAAAATCCTGGTGTGTCTGAAAAATACTTTTTAGTTCATTTTAATAAAAGCATGTCTATTAATTTTTTTTATGTTATACTTTTTAGTTTTGACAGAAATTGAAACTGATTTATGATTGTAGTTAACGAAACTGATATCCGTTTACAGGGAGGGTGAGGGAAGAGGAAAGGGGAGGTGGAAGGTGAAGGGGACAATGATGGAAGATGGAAAGGGGAGGGGATGGAAAGGGAAGAGGAGGAGGGGGAAGGGAAGGGAGTGGAAGGGAGGTTGGAAGGTGAGGGGAGGGGAAGGGAGGACAAAGGAGGAGTGGGGGAAGAGGAGGAGGAAAATCAGGAGATGGAGGTCAAAGAGGAGGCGAGGGGTGGAGGAAGAAGGGGGGGATGGGAAGGGAGGGGGATGGGGGGGTCGTGGGGGTGGGGGACGGTGGAGGGGATGGGGGAGCAAAGGGGAGGGGACGACACAGCTAAATTAACAATTGATCGTGTGCTTTGGAAGGGGGAGGGGAGGGGGATGGGTGGGGAAAGTGGAGGAAAAGGGAAGGGGAAAGAGAGGACACAGTTAAATTAATGCTTGATGTGTGCTAGGGAGGGGAAAACGGAGGGGGATGAAAGAGGGCAGTGGGAGGGGTTATATACAGTAGAAGATAGATTCTACCAAGGCAAAGAAGTTGTGAAAAATCCGAAAAGATTCATACAAAGCCTGAGATACTGGGAGAGGTCACTGTAGAGTCACTAGAGGTCACTGCTGACCTACTGATCATGTGAGGTTTTATTGTCACCAGGATTGAGTAACCATGCAAAATTTCGAGTCCATCAGATGAAGGGAACAGGTCGAAAATTGAGCTACAAGATTTAAGGACAGACAGACAGACAGGCAGGCAGACAGACAGACGCAGAAGTGAAGTTAAACAAAACCATGTTAAAATACACAATTTTTTGCATATTTTTATTGAGCTTGACTTGTGTCTGTCTGTCTGTCTGTCTGTTTGGGTCAAAACTTGTAACTCAATTTTCAACCTGTCCCCTTCATCCGATGGACTTGAAATTTTGCATGGTTACTCAATCCCAATGACAGTACAACCTCACATGATCAGTAGGTCAGCAGTGACCTCTAGTGACCCTACAGTGACCTCTCCCTGTGTTTCATGATTTGTATGAAACTTTTCGGATTTTTCATACCTTCTTTGACTCGGTAGAATAAGTTAATAAGTCTACTGATTTTTTTAACCTTCTTTGGCTTGACAGGATACCACGTCCAATTTTTTCAGTTACAATCATAAATCGGTTACAATTTCTGTTGAAACTAAAAAGTATAAAATTAAAATTTATTTTTCACACATTTTTATTAAAATGCACTAAAAAGTTAAAAACTAATTTTTTGAGACGCATCGGGATTTTCTTACAATGAATCATATCTACAAAAATAAAAGCGTCGGCTCAAAACCAGGAAGGTCATGCTACAAGAAAAAAAATAGATATCTTTTCTTGTAGCCAATCCTTCCAGGTTTGGCACCCATGCTTTTATTTTTGTAGATATGATTCAATGTAAGAAAATCCTGGTGCGTCTCAAAAAATTATATTTTTACTTCTTAGTGCATTCTAATAAAATCTTGTTTTAAAAAAATCTGTTTTTATATTTTTTTATACTAATAAAGACAACATCAGATCCCTTTTCGCTGTCTTTTATTCCTTCCAGTATTTGGTAAGGTCTTGTCCCTGGCTGGAATGTCGACCGAGGGTTAATGCTGCAGTACTTTTAAGTTGCCACCTGTCTAAATAATCGGTGAAAATTCACTGACACACCAATATACTGTATATGTAGTTTTGGTAGCCCGAAAGTGTCCTTGCAATTTATAATGTGCACATTCACAAACAAGCGCTTTTTTTAACAGAGGACGACCAAATGTTCATAAATGAACTATGCCTAGTTGTGAATGTTTAAAATTTGGCAAAAGGATCCTTGTTAACAAACAATGAACATCAGGTGATGTCAATATACAGAACACAGAGAGAGAGAGAGAGAGAGAGAGAGAGAGAGAGAGAGAGAGATGAGAGAGAGAACATTAGAAGAAGCTTTATTCATAAGTATAAGATATTGATCTTAAATCTCGTATACCAAAGATGAAGAACGAAAATAGATAGATAAATAAATAAATAAAGGCATTTACTACCAGGAACGCAGATGGGTCTCGATCATGTCAGCATGAAAACAAAATTTCTCTCCTCCATCTGGCGCTACTGCATTGCAATATAATGACGAAGTTTCCTCCACGGAGAATCTTACCCTTCCCTCGGAGCTATTGAACCCTTTAGCGCATACGGTTTTTTTTTAGGACCAAAGGAATTACCAGTAATGTCTTGTAATTAATGGAACTTTTATAAGATACATTCAATTAATCCTGAAGATTGAAGTATCTTTTAGACATTTGACCTATATTTTGATGGATATTGGCAACATTGTTGTTACTGTTTTCAATATCGTGTAAAAAACTTGAGTGGAAGGACAGACCTCATTTTTCCTAATTTTCATTTAAAAATGCTTTGGGTAAGTTGAAGTCCTATCTGTTCCATACTAACACAGAGGGTAAAGGAATGCTCTAACTTCCTATAAAGTTCGTTAAATGTTCAAAAATGTCTTGGTTTAGATACAGTATGTTCCGAAATTTTGGTCCTAAAAAAGCACCATGGACAAGTGGAGGCCATTTTTCCCGTTTTCTATGGTTACTTCACCGATACTGCAATGAGGAAGAAATTGAGCCAGAATGCAAAATAAAGAAAAACTTTGATTTGTCTTGGAAAAGAAATGCCCTTATTTCTCAACATTCTTATCTCCAAATAGTAATGGGACAAATAAAAACTGAAATCAATGAAAGTTGAACTATGTGGGAAAAACCCAACTGAAATTTGTGAACTTTCCCATTGCAATGATATACTATGAGTGTGTATTACATACTCTACACAGAAAAATGTAAATGATTTTATTCTGTTAACGAAACTTTGGAAAATTTCCTAGGAATCTTATTGTTGTCAGGTTGCCACAGATTGCCAAATGAACGGTATTGCTGGTGTTTGGATGAAGACTGAAACTCAGACCTATTTGGAAAATGATGCCAAGAAACCGATTTCTAAGCATCAAACAGTAAACAGTATTTTAATTTTGTTCACAAAGAAAATGCAGGAAACTGCGTAAGAGATAAAGGATTTAAATGTATTTATATCAAGGAAGCAATCAAATTCTATTCCTGTTGCCCCCCCCCAAAAAAAAAATACAGCCTTGGTTCAAAGTGATTATGCCTATGACTAATCGCCTTGAGAACCCATATGATCAAAGAATTTGTTGATAATTTTTTTCAAGTTATGACATGTTTGTAGAAATAAAACAATCGGATTCAGAATGACATGGAAGCATATGTTCAAACAGAACATCCAAATGTCCACTAAAGGATAATAAAGAACAAAAAAAAAAAAAAAAAGATCATGTATTCTGATTACAGATTTGAAGAAAAAGAACTGTTCTTTGTGAAATGACATGACAAGAGCATATTTACAATTGCTAGCAACCGTCAATCTGCCAACCCTATTGGAGATGAGATGCAAACAGATGGTGAACCAGCCGTGTAGAAGCAATATTTCTTCCTCGACTATTTCTCATTTCCCAATATAATAAATATAGGGGAGGACAGGACTGGATCATTTAGATTGGCTTATTGAGAGCTATCACATTCCTGTTGTTTATAAGAAGTGGTATTTTATTTCATTCACACTTTTCATTGATATTGTGACGGTTAATTCCTAGGCTGTATACAGTTTTCCATATGGAAATCAGGATACCATGACATTGCTAGACTTTAGGAGATCAGTTGCACGAGCTCTTTTGCAGTTCTCTTCGGACTCAGATCCTAAAATTTCAGGACGACCAAAAGTTTTTTCAAGAGTAATCCCAAAAATCAGATTTTCTTCAGCAGAACACGCTCTTGATCGAACAGAGGGGAGACAAGGGAAATGAGCTTATTGCAAGAAAAAAGTTTGAAAAAATACCTAAAATGTAATTTTGGTCTTAACATTGGTGAACGTTTTAACAAATGAAATTCAAAGCAATCTGTTGGTCATTTGGACTAGTATATATAAAAAAAAAACACTTTTCGTCATTTATCTTAGGTTTTAAAATCTTTTTACAACCAATTACTCTATCTTGAGAACCTTCGCTCCTGAACATATGTACCCTAAGTGCCCATGGTTCTTAAAAGAAGGACTAAAAATTAAATTGATTTTTTCTTAAAGTAATTATGATGAAAAATGTTTTACATATTTATTGTAAAATAGTGGTGTTTAAAGAAGTATTCTTTGGTGAAAATAAAAAAAAAAAAATTTGGCATTAAAAGGTTAATCACTTCATTCAAGGTATTGCTGTTTGAGAAGTGAATGTCACTCACTGGATCCTCGCAGTTCACGTACTTTCTCGGCGTCCAGATCACTTAATTGAACAGAAGTTTGCAGGTAATCCAACTCTGCCCAATAATTTAACTCTGTTTATTTGTAATTAACGTAGTTGGTCGGTTTCCTCCTCTGTTCAACTTTCAGTATAATGGCAGACGAAATGTTGTTGAGACAAGTTTAGAAAGCTGTACTTTTACTTACTAGTAATTTTAAGTAGTATCAACATAAATACCAACTTGCGTGCACGAAAACATATGCATGTACATACTGTACAGTACTGCATGCATGGTGTTAATCGGTAGCAACGATACCTCTCAAAAGTAGTGTATTGGGTACCTGATATGATCACGATCACAGCGTCTCGGTCTTACATTTGCAAACTCGTCAACCAGGGAAGGAATAGATTGTGGAAACGAAAGGGAATTTTCATATAACAGATGGACGAGTCAATAATGCAAAATTTGCTTTCAGAATCATGAATCGACTTAATGTCTTCGAAAATATGACACAGAAATTCCGATACAATGAGTAATTTATCAATAATTTTAACTAGCTTAAACAAAAAGATATAAAAAAAAAAAATAAACTACTGCAGTTAAGCCGTCGATCACAGACAATTCATTAACCGTAATCTTTTTATTCTATTTCGCTCGCTGGTAAACAAAATTTGTATTTATTACTCAGCAAATATACTGGGGAGAAGGGAGGGGAATACTACTTGAGTGACCATCTTAAAAGAGGAATTCTCGAAGGACTAGAACAACTAAACTTCGTCTTAATTCTCCCAAAATATGAGAGATCCTCAAAACTTGAGAATGAAATTCCTAGAAAAACTCCCATTATCCAAAGAAGAGAACAAAGTTTTGCGCAACACAAGTGCCCAGTTTTCGCAATTCTTGTATGGAAAACTCTAAAGCAAGGGTTATTTACATGACTACATTTTCATGGTTAAACAATCAGGTCTGCATACAATATATTTAGCCTATAAACATACACGCATATATATATATATATATATATATATATATACATATATATATATATATATATATATATATATATATATATATATATATATATATATATATATATATATATATATATATATACGTAAAAGTTTAGGTAAAATATTTTTGTGTGTTAACGAAAGCACCTTTTCCAATATATATATATATATATATATATATATATATATATATATATATATATATATATATATATATATATATATATATATATATATATATATATATATATATATATATATATATATATATATATATATATATATATATATATATATATATATATATATATATATATATATATATTTATATATATATATATATATATATATATATATATATATATATATATATATATATATATATATTTATATATATATATATATATATATATATATATATATATATATATATATATATATATATATATATATATATATATATATATATATAGTGATACAGGGAAATATAGGAAGCATATCCAGAGGAAGACGGACGAAAACCACACATCACTAGGCTGTCTTTTTTTATTTTAAAACCAACGTTTCGTAATTTTGTACTGAATTACATCTTCAGGGCTGTGCATAAAAATATAAAAAACATAAAATAGTTATAAGTACAGTCTTAGAATACGTTTAAAATGTTACAGTAAAAAATGAAATAAATAAGAATAAAAACACAACCAACCTAGAGGTGAAACAGTATGGAACTAAATGGCCACCACATAGTTAAGCTAAATACAGTTGACCAGCGGATGTATAGTATTTAATGATGGTACAAGTTGTTTGATGAAATAACGACTCTAAGATTGTTAAGTCTTGAGGGTTGGCAGTATGACCGATGACGCTAAAATCTTTGTTCTCAGGTTTACATTGTTTTGAATGGTTCCTGATGTTGGAGTGCTCTGGGTTAGAGATTCTGCTACCTGTGCGGAAACTAATTCCCCGATGTGAATCAAGCACTCAACATCAGGAACCATTCAAAAACAATGTAAAACCCATTAATGACTGCCAACCCTCAAGACTTAACAAAATATTTTACATCCGCATCATTTTATTAAAATTTCATTTTACTGTAACATTTTTAATTAAAATGTTTTATGTTTTTATTTCCCTGAAATTAAAGTTTAGTGATGTGTGGTTTTCAAA
>NC_089747.1:63753639-63781139 GCF_040412425.1 Macrobrachium rosenbergii | reverse complement strand
ATATATTTGTATATATATAAGAAGATCCATGTTAATCATACGCGAATAAGTAATTGTCACTGAATGTTGACGGTGAAACCCATTCCACTTGGCAATCACTCATTTTCCTCTCTTAATTATTATTATTATTATTATTATTATTATTATTATTATTATTATTCAGTAATAAGGATTTTTGGATGTTACTATCACCTGCGGAATATATCGTTACTCTGTTTAAACGGGTAACGTTCATAAATAAAGGATCTGTCTACATTACGGATAAAATTTATACTTCTGGTAAGTTTCTTGTTGAAGAAAGCTGCCACATTTCCCACGAGTTACCTCAGCGTAAAGCTTCCAAAATGTCACTGGCCACACAATTACAAATGCCCAAATTTTTTTTTTTATTTTACAGTTAAGGTACTTGGAATTCTTTTTTTTTTTCTTTTTGTTGTTCCTTTTCTTATCAATGCTTTTGCGACCTAAGCAATATCACATTACAACACCTATCCCTCATATTATGTATCGAAACGAACGAGCCACATTTTGAATAACTAACAAGAAGAAACATCTCATTACCTAGTCCAGTTATTAGCTATACAAATACTTGACGGTCGTTTTCCTGCCGCCTTTAAAGAAAATTCCGGTAAGGCCTGGTGTAAGGCATAAAAGTAACGGCAGAGCGCCCTTTGGCCGACCAAAGAGACAATGAACAAGAAGCCGGCTTGGTTGGAAATGATTATCCAGGAACCGATAGATGGCGTAAATTTGCGTTTTTCACCAGTAAATCGAATACTTTTTTTTTCATCGAAAGGTGAGGAACCGTATTAACTGTCATTGTGGCTAGATGTGTCTTTTATCTTTTATTATAAAAATACAATAATTCGGTTTTACAGTTATTTTATAGTTTTTACATAATTTTACAATGATAATTTACATACATCAATGGTTAATAAATGAAAAATTTTCTCAACACTAGTAATATTATAATCCCTAAATTCTGAGTGAGTTACATTCCATAATTTAATGATATAATATATGACAATTATCACAACTACAATTTCTGCAATATTTATTACCCTCATAATTATTATAACCTTCCAAGTAATACTTATAACCTTGCCTAATTTTCATAATATGCCCATTGCATATAATAGAGTTCCTGCTATGAATTTTTATTTTCAAATTTAGTTACTCTAAAACAGTAATTAACGTACTCTTTTGTGAACATTTTATTTATTCTCTCTTTGTAATTATTTTTTAAATAACCACCTAACGTAACAAAATTTGCTCTAAACAAAGGCATGTGTTTCCTCTTTCGTATAATTAAAACAGTGGTACTATTATGATCCTTTTTTTTTTTTGTCCTATACTTGAAAATGAACATTACCGTATTTGAAAAATTGTCTCTGTTTATGTTACAAGTTACCAAAATTATTCACTTTGCCTTCATACTCTCGTATGAAGACGTCAAAACATCAGCCTTAAGAAATTTCACAGCAACTCTGTTATTTGGTATATTCTGAAACCCTCGTTTGTCTCTCTCATTTATTTTCAGTTTATTGAATATGACACCACGTACGGAGTCATAATTAGGGGGACAGGAAAACTTTAAACCAACTGAAGACTTTGGGTTAAGTCTCACAGACAAGGGGTTCAGTTTGCCATCGATCTCAGGTAGAAAAGGTTCCGTTTTCTATGATTACGTCACATCGCCTCTGGCAACTCGAAGCCCTCGGCCTGGAAACTCGTAGTGTATTGAGGCAAACTAGGTCCAAATAAATGAGTCTATGCAACAAACAAGCGAGTCAACTTGAAGCACCAATTAGTTTCCATCTTACAAGTTGGCGTACAATGTCATGGAAAAACAAACAAACAAAATGCAGCCTAATAATCACAAAATGCGAAGAGCGTTCCGAACAGTTTCTAAACAATCAAGGGTTCTTCTTCTTCTTCCCTCCCTTACTGTATTAATATACGATACGTTCTACGTGTTGATCGAATTTCAACTCTTGCCTTAATGCAAAGAAAACCCACATCGACGGACATCTTGTACTCCTCTTCATTCTCAGTGAGTGAAATCAACGAACATTTCTAAAATAACTAGTATTATCATCAGGCAAGGAAAGGAGTAAATAAGCAACTGTTCATTATTTGTTTGTTTCTTCGGCGTATACTGAGCTCTCGATTAACATTTTCTTTCGCCTGTTACCGAACTAGGAAGTTAAAAGTGTCAATGCATTCGATGGCTATTTATCGATAATGTTATAATTATTGATGAAAAATCAATATCTTATTCTAATTTTAGCCGTATAATAATCGTTTAATTAAATACCCTATACTTATCCCTTGTGTAGGTATAGGAGAAACAGATTACGCAAAAAATGGTTATACCTTTGGGATATTATTAATATTACCACAACAGAAAATTACTCTATTTTCATAATACTTTACTTTCGTTATATATGTGAATCATAATTATTCCACTATCATGACTGAAAATCATAAAAGGCTATAAAAATATCAGACATTCAGTATCTTATATCAATACGCAAGGACCGAAATGGACTATCAGTGGCTCAGAAATTCATCTTCCGAAGTGTTTAGATGAATTCCTCGTCGAATCAGTGATCGAGTGTATTTAGAAACGTATTGTATTCTTATGAATACTTTTAAAGGGTTTACCCTTGCATAAAATAAGAAGTCTATTCCTGGATCTTCGGTTACACTTGACAACCCAAGTGACCATTGAAATTATTCAAGTAACTTATTTTGTGTCGTCCTTTTCTGTCAAAAAATAAAAAAAAAAAAAAAAAAAAAACTATGAAAGGAGGGAAACAGACGCTCTTCATTCGTACTGGTGTTCTGATTTGGATATGTCAGATGACAGCAGGGCCCTTAATTTTTTAGCCCGTATCTTGACTTGCTAGTATTTCATTTTATATATGTAGGCCTACTTGAAACGCTTAGCTTGTTGGAAGATCCACATGATAAGATAAAACCACCACTTGTTTTTCCTCCATAAGATGGAAACTAATAAATCTACGATCTGCTTATCAGTAAAAAGTGCCAGATTAAAGTTGACGATATGAATTTTTGTCTATGTAAATATTACGTCTGCTAACAATTATGAATGAAATTTCATCCTTTTTAAGATATTGTTTTTCCTGGCAAATGATAAATTAGCTGTTTATATAATCTTAGCAACAGGAAAATGGAAGATTTGTCAAGAATATAGTTTAAAAGGACTTGATGTTTGCATCTATGTATGTATTTATGTATGTATGTATTTGGTGTGTGCTTGATATTTTCCATGGACATCACAAGTTTTTACCAAACATAAAATAAGAAATTCCTATTCATCTCGATATTCAGCAGGTATTTGTTTCTTGCAAGTATTTGTGCTTACTGTAGATTTGAATAACACGCCGTTCTTAATTATAGCTCAAATAATAATAAACAATAAAAAAAATATGACAAACAGCGTTACCAATACATGAACAAATTATATAATTTTTACTAGACTACAAGCGCCAAAGAGCCCTCTTACATCACAGAAATAAGCTGCAGGGAAGTAATAATTATGTAAAATCACGATGATATCTGCATTTTTATTCTTTACACGCATTTTGGCTGTGCCAATAAGCAATAGCAATAACCCCACTGTTCATCAGGCAGATGTAATCAAAGGGCTGCAGGTGGGGGCTGAGGAAGTCTAGGTGGCATATTCTGCTGCCAGTCTCTTGTTCATTGCCAGTTTCCTCTACGTTTTACATGCAAGGTAAGATTTCTCTTGTTATTTATTACGTTTTGTACATATTTTATTTCGCCGTGATCTCGTAAGCAAGTTAGGTCAAGTGGAAAATAGGTTTAATACTTATTATTTTACAAAACTGGAGAATAGATAGCTTGGTTTTTACTATGAAGAACAGGAAAGTAGGTATCATAGTTTTTATTTTATAAATTAAAAATAGGTATCACCGTTGTTATAATAAAAAAAAAAATAGGTGGAAAATACGTATCACGGTCTCTGTTTCAAAAAAGAAATTGGAAAACAGGTGTAATAGTTTTTACTAGAAAAAAACCCTGGTTGATTTCAAATTATACCGGCAACAATGTTTCAACGGCGTTATTATGAAATATATAAAACAATGAACATTCCAAAACGTGTGACAAATTTATTTTGTGATATTTGTTTTGGAATTTCTCTCTTTTAAATGAGATGCTTAGCAGAAGGGTATAATATCTTTTAGAATGCATTACGGCTATGTCACGCTGCCTCCGATTCAAGTTAACGAGGATAAGTTAAGACTCTACGCGACAGTAATATGAACCTTATATAGTTGAGCCGGGAAAGGGCTTTATGATTCTCTGACAGTTTGGAGTTTCGTAACTTCATTTTATTTTGCTGTGACATGTTTGCAATTTACTCTTAACAGAAAGGCAGAGTTTGGATTATTAGGGATAGCTACATTAATTGTCAAAGATTAAAATGTATGCAATATTTCTGTCGAGAACATTGACAGTTTTGTATAGAAATGGTTTTAGCAAAACGTCAAAACTTTTACTATCTTTCAGGAAACAATTTATAATGTGTCAGATTCAAAGAAGGAAGTTTCAAATGGGTAAAACTGTCATAATATGCAGTTTGGAGTAATAAATTGATTTTTATATATTTTCTTCTAGTTAAATGTTTCACTTATATATATATATATATATATATATATATATATATATATATATATATATATATATATATATATATATATATATATATATATATGTATATATATATATATATATATATATATATATATATATATATATATATATATATATATATATATATATATATATATATATATATATATATATATATATATATATATATATATAAACGCATTATATATAATAGACTGAAACTAACCTGCACCTTGCATATAAAAAAAGAAAATGTCAAAGCAATCATATATATCAACACGTCTTCATATTCAGGCTAGATTTAATACCCCTTCGTAAATGCTGTAAATGGCACACTTGGCCACACAGCAATTACCATATGGAAGAAGATCTATAAGTAATCCATTACCTTCTAACACCATGAAAATATGTTCGTAGTCATAATATATGTACATATAAAACTGGTTGTATATATATATATATATATATATATATATATATATATATATATATATATATATATATATATATATATATATATATATATATATATATATATATATATATATATATATATATATATATATATATATATATATATATATATATATATATATATATATATATATATATATATATATATATATATATATATATATATATATATATATATATATATATATATATATATACATACATATATATATATATATATATATATATATATATATATATATATATATATATATATATATATATATATATATATATATATATATATATATATATATATATATATATATATATATATATATATATATATATATATATATATATATATATATATATATATATATATATATATATATATATATATATACTGACTCGTTGCTGCTACAAACCTGACTGCCGCTATCAGAGACAACGAGACAGACGTCAACTTTCTTACAAAGGAAAACTCAGGTAAGGAGGCAACAACCCACCAAGGAACAATCGGCAAATGATTGTCCCATCAAAAGTACAAACACTTAACCTCACAACATAATATATATATATATATATATATATATATATATATATATATATAAATATATATATATATATATATATAATGTATACACATATATATATATATACATATATATATATATAATATAAATATAAATATATATATATATATATATATATATATATATATATATATGTAATATATATATATATATAAATATATATAAATATATATATATATATAATATATATATATATATATATATATATATATATATATATCCTTTCTCATGGCTGCTGGAGAAACTCTCCTTCAAGGTAGTTTTATTGTTTACAGTCCCAACATTGGAGTTTATCCTTGGGTGGAGGGGCTGTTTGCTTCCCTTTCATTGTATACAGTAAGGAAATTGAGCCTCCTTTGAGGTGAGGGGAGCTCGCTGGAGGTTTGCAAGTTGGGGCAGTATTTGTTCGCTGGAAAAGCTATGCCTTTACTAACCACTCCCCCTCTCTCTCTCTTTCGGTCTGTTTCTCACATATATTTTGTAGCCGGAGCTGGCAAGAATCCAGGAGGATGTGAACAGAACACGCAAAAGCACACACACACACACACAAGTACACATGTATATGTGAGCGTGAGCAATTGTAAATTAAAACAGCAGGGCACATTGCTAGCAAAATTATTCTCCAAGAATGGACAAATGACACGTCTTGATGCCTTTAATTAAATCCAGCCGTTACATGAACATGTAACGGTTATCACATTTATGGCATCTATATCCTTGCCGTACATGAGTCCTATGTTAATATCCCCTCCTGACGATTTACTCAGCTGTGTATCCTATTCAAGGACGTCGGTGCTGCCGTAGTAAAGCAGTTTTTATGACCTATAATAGGATTTGAACATCCTCAAATGAGCAGAGGATTACGAATGAAGGAGATTGCGTAGTTCCTATACTCATGGGATACCACTAACTCAAAATTTATTGTGAGCAGTGGAGGGTCAGATTGTGGGTGAAAATGGCCTGGGTTTGGGGTGGACAAGATTCCCAGTTAACTCCTCCTTGATTAGTGGCAAATGAACTCGCCTCACTTTGAGATGGAGTTTGGAATCGGTAAGTTACGCTACTGCTGACCTGTGTGTTCACATAAATTTTAGTGATAGTAGTTTATTACGTGAAAAAACTTTTGTATGAAACAGTAAGTAGAGAGAATGGGAGATTCGCGCAGTTTAAAAGCCAGAAAAATGAGAGAAGCACAACGAAAAAAGAAGAATAAAAAGAACAGCATAATAACGGACGAGGAAGCCAGTCAAAACATCCAACCATTCAGGTAAAAACAAGAAAGGGAATCCATTTTTAGTTTTCTGTAAAAGAAAACTATTGTGCCGGCTTTCTCTGTCCGTCTGCACTTTATTCTATCCGCACTTTTTCTGTCCGCCCTCAGACCTTAAAAACTACTGAGGCTAGAGGACTGCAAATTGGTATGTTGATTATCCTTGCAGCCATCTAGCCTCAGTAGTTTTTATTTTATTCAATGTTAAAGTTAGCCATAATCGTGCTTCTGGGAACGATATAGGATAGGCCTCCACCGGGCCGTGGTTAAAGTTTCATGGGCCGGCTCATACAGCATTTTACCGAGACCACCGAAATATAGATTTATTTTCGGTGTTCTTGGTTACACGTTGTAGCGACCAAGATCTAGAGAAACAGGTCTCGTACTCCCATGTGCTGACGTCACGGTTCCCGGTCCCGCGCTCTCTCTCACTATTCACGCGAATGTCAACTGGTGGACGCCAAGATCTTGATGGACGCGAAACAAATATTTTCCTATGTCTTGATAGTGACACAATGCCGGATAACTGTGCTTTTACGGCTGCAACCGCTACAGCAACACAAGAGGAAGGGGGATTAGCTTTTTCAGTTTCCCGAACGATAAAGAAACAAGGGTAAAATGGATAATTGCATGCAAGCGGGCTTTGATTAACAGCAAATGTCCCTCATTCTTCGCATTTTAAAGATGATGATTTCAAAGACGAATTGAAATCCGCCTTCTAATGTTCCGAAAAAGTTGAAGAATGATGCCGTGCCTTCAGTTTGTCTATAACATGAACACTGTATGATAGCTACCATGCATTGCATTGCCAGTGACAGTATGTTGGTAAGATAGAGTAGTCCAATTTTGGTAGCCATTTTCCTGATCCACCAGTGTCAGCATCGTTTCAGGTTTCCAGGAAACATTTTATTCAAAAACAAGAATTATCTATATATTTCGAAATGTTTACCTACAATTGCAGAAAAGTAAAGTTTTTTACAATTGTCTGAAATAAATATTCAGTTTGAACGTCTGGGAAGCAAATGTAGATGATTTCGAATAATCCATTAACCATGAGTTCCAAAATATTATAATTCCTTGTTTAACACTTTGACACTTTTTTTTAATGAAACAGGTAATGTCTGTGCATATTGTCAGAAATAAATATCCAGTTAGGCCTACGTCAGAAAGCAACCTGAGTATATATATAAACAACACCCACACATGCATAGGTAAATGAACTGGTTTTTAGATAGGACATGGACAAGGATTACTGATATTTCAGGCCAGCAAGTTCTGGAAGAGAAGGTAGGGCCTGGGTAGCAGAAAGAGGGAAATTGAACTGCTTTGTGATGGAAATGAAACTTTAGCAGGTGGAGACAGACAGCTTTTCAGTTTCAGGAGATAATGATGACTACTGCTGAAAATGAGATCTTTCACATAAATTTTAGTGAATAGAGTTTAACGGATACAAACTTTAGAAAAGAGAATAAGCAATTAGAGAAACAATGAATTTGACATGATTAGGAGCTAGAAAATCTTAATGCCTATGTTCAGTAAAAAAGAAAATTCAAGCTTTGATTAGCCAAAACAGCCTTATGGACAGATGATGACATCCAAAGCATTATGTGTTTCCAAGCAGTTCATGGTGAAAAACAGGGAAGAAAAGGGTGTATCGATAAGCTTTTGAGCTTTTCTGTAAAAGATTTAAAGTGAAATTGTAATTTATTTTGCATGAATAAGTATTTTTTTCTGAATTTATTTAAATAGACATTTTAAGAGTAGGCCAGATAGTAGGCCTAAATCTAGAACTAGAGTAAAGAAAATGAAAGAAATCATGTAAAAAATTTTTCAATGTAATACAAACCATGAACATGCAATCTGGTATGTCATGCTATTTTGGAGGTTTATAATTATATATCACATGTTAGCACCAATTGATTTAGTTATGTTTATAAAACAAATATTAAAGGACAAAAAAAAATCTTTTCAACTGATATCCTTTTGTTAAAAATTCCGAGTTTTTTGATCAAAGTCACATAAAAACTTTATGCGCCATTTAATGTCAGCGGGAGGGAGGACTGACGGGAGAGATGACGTCATCGATTCGCGGGAGTTTCGAGACCTGTTTCTCTAGATCTTGGTAGCGACTGTACAAAACTCAATTGCGCCGAAGAAACTTCGGCGCATATTTTAGTTTTTTTTTTTTTTGCTTTGAAATAGTGGTGAAGCTGTGTGAAAGACTGAAAGCAATTGGTTGAATATAACTCTGAGGAATTATTGCAAGCAGTATAATGAAGGAAAAGCAAAAACTATGCTCTCAAAGGAAAGATATGTTTATATTTGGGTAACCTGCGACAGTTGAAAAGGAAAATCTTAAAAAGGGGAAAAAATGTGAGCTGAGATATGAACAATTTCTAGTGGATAATGCAAAGTAATTTTTCGTTTCTAATTAAATTTCAGCACCCACAACAAAAAAAAGAATAAAGACTAACAAAAGAAGTGACAAGGAAAGCAAATATATTTTGTATATTTTCACCTTTATGAATAAGGAGCTGTCCTTTGGGGAGATGAAAACTCGTTTATCCCAGCTGCCAGGTAATGTAATTTCCTTTCTGGCTAATACTCTCCATTCTCCTCTTCGCTTGCTTTCACAAACTTTCTCATAGTCTTCTCCAATCAAACAACTTGAAGCTAAACTTAGAATCTGTTCCTTCAATGGTTAATTACTTTTTCGTAGATTTGTAGGGTAGGAAACGCCAGAGGCTCCCCCACCCCTGAGTTGATTATACGCTTAATGTCAGTATAATCATGTTAAACAAAAAATACTGAAGTTCTAAGTAGTCCCTGGCGAAGGAGAGAGAGTTTCCAATCCCATTACATCTCTAGGTTTAATCTGTAGGGCCCGTTGCTAGGTAACCAATTGGTTCTTAGCCACGTAAAATAAGTCTAATCCTTCGGGCCAGCCCTAGGAAAGCTGTTAATCAGCTCAGTGGTTTGGTTAAACTAAGGTATACTTAACTTTTGAATGCTGCTATCAAAGAGAATAAATTACGACTACTGGTTAACTATGATAATAGGAGAGGAAGAATTTTAAATGGGTAATTAGATCAACAAATGCCTAAAACTTTACGTTCCAAAAATAGCGGAAGTTATTCTGATCATATGAAGTGTCCTACCTGAGGTACATGAGCACAGTGTCGTAAAAGAGACTTCAGCAAACATCGAGTACATACCCAACTGCCACGTTGCCAGAGGAGTCCTGAAATCTTCTTGATGTGTAAATCATAGAGCTGGTAACTACTGTACCTACTCAGGGATCAGATGATTATTTAATAATTACCTGTTTCAAATTGCCGACTTGCATTGAAACATTTAGCACTCGACTAGAAAAGATATAGTATTTTCGTATTATTCCTAGAGGATTGAAGAAACTGCTAACCAAAAATACAAGTATTAAAATGTATAGCACTGAAAAAGAAAATACGTTCACCGATAATATCTTCCCCTTTCCTTCAATTATTTCTTATTGCCTTCACCTTGATTTTTAGTGTCTCACCCCTTCAGAAGAGTAATCAGAAGGCTGTTGAAAAAGGAGAAGGAGATTCGTTTTTATTGGTCTTTCTCACATTTATGGGAGGGGTTTCTTTTATCAACTTCCTACCTGTTTCTTAATTACAGATTCACTGGTTCCCCTTTGGCTGTCTTTTTACCTTTAAGAGTTTTTTTCCTTCTTAGTTCAGGTGCTTAATGCATGCCATTCGAGAAAGGTTTTATTCCTTGTTTAAGTAGTTCTTTTATAACAGGGGCAAGGATTTATGAGTCGAATCCTTTTGGAGAGTAACAGTTTCAAATGAGCTGGAATATGGAGTAGTAAATGATGGCGAGCAAATGACTAGTTTAGCAAATATTATATATATATATATATATATATATATATATATATATATATATATATATATATATATATATATATATATATATATATATATATATATATATATATATATATATATATATATATTTCTTCTTCATTTTAACGTGCTCTTTTCCCATTTTCTATATGGGGTAAACACGATGCCTTCTTTACGAAGGACTTTGATATGGCGTTGGGGTAGGCTGTAGCCTCGATCGGCTGCCCTACCTGACATCGCTTAGACCCCGGTAACGATGTGTACGTGTATTGTGTCAATCCCCAGCTCCCTTTCTCCCAAGCAGCGAGGAGAACTGGGCAGGTAGGTCGACAGTTCGAGACGTGTGAGGTGTCTGTTATGTTTTTAGATGTTGGAGTGGCTTTGTTTATTTGTGTATTAGTCTGTAACACCCATTTGCTTTTCAGCAAACCTATCCGTTGATTACATACGTAATCCCGGGGTGTCTGACCACGGATAGCAAAGTGTCTGCCTGCTCACTGACCAGTCGGCTGCGGATTTGAACCCGCGCCACGGACCTCTACGAAGTCCTAGGCCACTGCTCTACCGGCTGAGCCACTGAGATATATCTATATATATATATATATATATATATATATATATATATATATATATATATATATATATATATATATATATATATATATATATATATATATATATATATATATATATATATATATATATATATATATGTGTGCAGAATCTACTGGTTACTTTTACCAGACACATATGTAATTCTAATAGCCACAATGCCCTCTTAACTTCGCTAATTCTTCGCACTTTTTTGGATATGCTTGTAACTACGAAGCCGATAGATCCAAAGGGAAGAAATTGAAGAGCCTGTGACGGCCGGCCGCGGGAAGCGAACCCGAGTTACCTTAATCACAACGAGGTCACGTTGGCGTCCTGGGTGTGTGTTGTACCTACTTTGAAATATAACCCTTGTTTCCCAGAAAAACTAGAAATTAGAGAAGCACGCGAGAGTAATGAGAAGGCTGTGTAATTATTCAGATGTGCAGTCCTCGTTTTTACCAGCGTGCCGATTGTTAGGCATCAGAGAGGAATTTGCCATCGCAATTAGCCTTCCATCATCAGAGCTAGTTTACTAAAGTTTTTCTCATTACAATATTTCGCCGCAGCATTAATGTGGCGTCTTCCTGAAAGAGCGATTTAACTCGTAACAACGCCTTGCAGTGTTTACTTAGTCCTTCCTCCATAACAATTGTATTTCCCTTTGTTTGGCAGGCGGCTTAAGTCAATGTTTCAAGCCTTGGCTGTAAAACGAACTTTTTTCACTACTTTCAAATTCAGACTGTATTATGTTGTTTTGTAAATTAGTCTTGAAGATTTTTGAGCTTATTGCGTGAAATGTGATAATTTGCATGACCAACAGAGAATCGCGATTGTAACTGTAACTACAGCATTCTCATTTCATACTTAGGGAAGACAGAAATCATCAGTAAATCTTGAAATGATCCCATACACACAAGACGTCCTTGTTTTATCATACATATTGTGTCCTTGCTCTTCCGTTTATGATGCAGGGACTTGATGCAAACCAATCCAATTAAACTTCAAGCCCATCTCCCTTTCCTCTCATAAATGCTAAAATATCATTGCTTTCGGGATCAGCGGCATAACGTGTACATGAATTTAATTTATGCACGGAAAGAATTACCTTCACCATACAAATCGATTTATTTTCTGTTCTTTCTTGTAAAGTGATTCTCGGTTATCCCATGAGAAACTTTGCCCTAAAGAATATAATCTGGAGAAATCACGCATAAGGAATTCTCGAGTGTTATTGGCTTCTGTTTTTAATTGTAAAAGAAACTGTACATGCTTAAAGATGTGTTTAAAGATGGGAAGAATCGTTTAGTGATTTTTCCTCAACACTACAATGTTAAAACTTTCACTGGTACTCTGCGATTTAATTTTTTAAAAATATAAAACTATATTTAATGGTAAAAAAATGCAGCAGGTGATATATTTATCGAAGCAAAAAATCTTCATTTTCTACTACTAATTTGTCCTATTGATGAGTAATCATTATAGCGAATTCCCAATTTTTGGGTATGGCGTAAATCCCCTTTACTGTAAGATCACCTGGCAAAGATATTATATCCAAAGGGCTCCTAAGCACGTGATTTTACATCAATTCCTAAAGGTTGAACATTTAAAGTTGCACGGAAACTTCGAATATATGTGAAATGAATTTCGTTTCTATACGATAAAAGGCGGCATAATTGTCTTTACATTGAAGGTTAAGGTTTCATGTTACTAGCGGTGTCACATTATTGAGAGTTTGTCCACTAGGGGCTACGGCAGCGATCTGCTTAGCAGATTTACGAGTATATTCAATTTTTAACCGCTTCTAACTAAAGCTCTTTTTGAGAAACAAATCTACACTTATTTATGGGTACATACAGTATATTTAAAAAAAAAAAAATCTTTTTCCGAAAATCTCTTCCATTCCCCTTTCGGAACTGTGGATGTGTTACCCAATTTCAAGACTCATGCTGCTTTGAGTATTTTTAATAATTCCTTTAACCCTGAAGGGTCAATGCTGTAAAGATTTGGATCTTCCTGAAGGAAGGCGCGGTTTTGGAAAAAGCATTCCAGTGCACAAAAGCGTAACTGGAAACGTCAAGTTTTTAATCTGGAAATTCTCGTTACATTATTGCTAAAGGTGAAAAAAATTCTCTTGTGAATTGTGGAATATTAGTTTTCTCCTATGACCTCCAAGCTGTGATTTTATGATACTGAATATTTTGCGAAATCGAACATGATGTATTTAATTAATTTCAACTAATATCTTTTATAAAAATTTACAAGGTCAGATAGTTAGCAGAAGTAACACCATAATATATTTCATATATATATATATATATATATATATATATATATATATATATATATATATATATATATATATATATATATATATATATATATATATATATATATATATATATTATGTATGTGTGTGTGTGTGTGTATTTCAAGTATCTCTCTAATGCACGTGTCTGATACGGATTCATTTCTCCGATTTGCCTCGTTATCATTTGTATTTCTCCCAGCTAACAATTTTATCTCTAAAAATATTTCTTAAGAACTTAAGCATATAACAGATCAAGAAAGAAAAATTAATACAGATATGACAAAAACTGAATAACAAGACAAGAACTTCTGTGACCCAGATAAGAACTAGAATCTTAAATGGTTTATATCGGATTGCAAAAACAATTTTAAATCGAATTTCCTATGCAATTTCAAGTCGTCATGAATAATACATTTAGTAAAGAAAATTGCTGGTTTTCGGTACTGATAGTTTTAGCAGAAAAAGCAAGTTCCCTGTCTGCTGACGAACATTTCTTTCAGACGTTAAATTCTAGCGATGCTCTATCAAGGTACGACTGTCAAGCGACGTCAGTCAAAAACAATTCCCCACTTCCAATAGGAGTAAAACTAAAATAAAATCATTTCACCTCACGCTCAAATGATGCCCCTTTGATAAAATCTCATTTCGTAACAGATTCAATATTCGAGTGTCTCCTGCTCCCTCCATACCGGTGATTGATCACTTTCCTTTGATATTGACGATGGGGGGAAAACAACCTACTCAACGGGTGATCGGTATTCGTAGACTTTTTCCATCTGGCGCTTCGATATTCCTCCTTTACAATGAAGGATAAGTTATTTTTTTTTTTCTATTGAGAGAACATCTGTCCAGATACCTTAGCAACCGCATATTGCGTTAAAATAATGAATCTGGTAAAAGTACAGTATTTTGTATTAAGTTTTTCACTTGTCTCGTCAGATTTTGAGGAAAATTCCCCACATACATAAGTATAAACACGCCGTGAAATGACTGATGATTTCCTCTCATATAAACCAAGGGGTCCCAGGTTCGTATCGTGTGTAAGGCCAGGCATTGAAAGACAGATAGATATATTTCTTATTTATTTTTTGCATACGGAAATTATACAAAAGGGTCGATAAATGAATTACGAATGATCATAATTCATTTTAACTTAATGAGCAGTTTAAAATGTGCGGATAACACGAAAGTTCATCTTTAATTGACTTTCAATTAAGAAGCCTTGATATATCTTTTTCGAATAATATTAGCAAAATGATGTACAACTTGAGGAGTCAGATATATATATATATATATATATATATATATATATATATATATATATATATATATATATATATATATATATATATATATATATATATATATATATATATATATATATATATATATGTGTGTGTGTGTGTGTGTGTGTGTGTGTGTGTGTGTGTGTGTGTGTTTGTGTGTTTGTGTTTTTGGTGTGAATTTTATCACTTCACCGTGATTCATATACAAGCATTAAGCTACAAACGTCCTTTAATATCCATTTCACTCTACCTCGGGAATAATATATTTTCATATATGTTACCCGAAGGGGAATTTTTTAGGTAACAATAAGTTCGTTGTCTCATGTAGTGCGACAAACGCACTACATGGTTAGCATGGCAGAGGTGGGTTGATATCGATTCTAAGTTCAAATACCTGAGTTCGGCGGGGATTTGTAGGTGAGAGTCGGTATCAACTTATACCTCACTTGTTGGCCGTGTGGTTAAAATTCGTGTCACTGTAGTCCTGAGTTCTTGTTTTTCCGTGGTTCGAGCCCACGAGATGACGAACTTATTATCAACTAAAAAATTCCCCTTCGGGTAACGTATATGAAAATATATTATGCCCGAGGTAGAGTGAATTGGATATTAAAGGACATTTGTAGCTTAATGCTTGTATAGGAATCACGGTGATGTGATAAAAATTCATTCATATATGGCTGCGTGCGACAAACGCACTACATGGTTAGCATGGCAGAGGTGGGTTGATGTCGATTGTAAGTACAAATACCTGAGTTCGACGGGGATTTGTAGGTGAGAGTCGGTATCAACTTGAACCTCACTTGTTGGCCGTGTGGTTAAAATTCGTGTCATTGTAGTATTTAGTTCTTGTCTTCCGTGATTCGAGCCCACGAGATGATGAACTTATTATTAACAAAAAAAATTCCCTTCGGGTAACATATATGAAAATATATTATTCCCAAAGGTAAATTGGATATAAAAGGACGTTTGTAGCTTTAATGCTTATATATATATATATATATATATATATATATATATATATATATATATATATATATATATATATATATATATATATATATATATATATATAATCAGAAAGCTACAAACGTCCTTTAATATCAATTCCTCTACCTCGGAAATAATATATTTTCATATATGTTACCGAAGGAATTTTAGTTGATAATAAGTCCACCGTCCCGTGGTCGAACCACACAGACGAGAATCAGGACTACAGTGACGCACTAACAAATCGGCCACAAGAGAGGTATAAGTGAATAACATCTCCCATCAACCCACCCGTCGAGCTCAGGTGTTTTGCGTTTGGGAGACGATATCCACCCACCTCTGCCATGTTGACCCGTGTAGTGCGTTTGTCGCCGCGTAGCCATATTATGACTATTTATCACATCACCGTGATTCATATACAATCAGAAAGCTACAAACGTCCTTTAATATCAATTCACTCTACCTCGAAATAATATATGTTCATATATGTTACCGAAGGGGAATTTTAGTTGATAATAAGTCCACCGTCCCGTGGGTCGAACCAGCGACGGACGAGGAATCAGGACTACAGTGACGCACTAACGAAATCGGCCACAAGAGAGTATAAGTGAATAACATCTCCCATCAACCCACCCGTCGAGCTCAGGTGTTTTGCGTTTGCAGACGATATCCACCCACCTCTGCCATGTTGACCGTGTAGTGCGTTTGTCGCACGTAGCCATATTATGACTATTTATCACATCACCGTGATTCATATACAATCAGAAAGCTACAAACGTCCTTTAATATCCAATTCACTCTACCTCGGAAATAATATATTTTCATATATGTTACCGAAGGAATTTTTAGTTGATAATAAGTCCACCGTCCGTGGGGTCGAACCAGCGACGGACGAGGAATCAGGACTACAGTGACGCCTTTAACGAAATCGCCACAAGAGAGGAATAAGTGAATAACATCTCCCATCAACCCACCCGTCGAGCTCAGGTGTTTTGCGTTTGGAGATGATATCCACCACCTCTGCCATGTTGACCGTGTAGTGCGTTTGTCATAACGTAGCCATATTATGACTATTTATCACATCATCATGATTCATATACAATCAAAAAGCTACAAACGTCCTTTAATATCAATTCACTCTACCTCGGAAATAATATATTTTCATATATGTTACCGAAGGGGAATTTTAGTTGATAATAAGTCCACCGTCCGTGGGGTCGAACCAGCGATGTACGAGGAATCAGGACTACAGTGACGCACTAACGAAATCGGCCACAAAGAGAAGTATAAGTGAATAACATCTCCCATCAACCCACCAATCGAGCTCAGGTGTTTTGCGTTTGGAGACGATATCCACCCACCTCTGCCATGTTGACCGTAGAGTGCGTTTGTCGTCGATAGCCATATTATGACTATTTATCACATAACCGTTATTCATATACAATCAGAAAGCTACAAACGTCCTTTAATATCCAATTCACTCTACCTCGGAAATAATATATTTTCATATATGTTACCGAAGGGAATTTTAGTTGATAATAAGTCCACCCGTCCGTGGGGGTCGAACCAGCGGCGGACGAGGAATCAGGACTACAGTGACGCACTAACGAAATCGGCCACAAGAGAGGTATAAGTGAATAACATCTCCCATCAACCCACCCGTCGAGCTCAGGTGTTTTGCGTTTGCAGACGATATCCACCCACCTCAGCCATGTTGACCGTGTAGAGTGTTTGTCGCACGTAGCCATATTATGACTATTTATCACATCACCGTGATTCATATACAATCAGAAAGCTACAAACGTCCTTTAATATCAATTCACTCTACCTCGGAAATAATATATTTTCATATATGTTACCGAAGGGAATTTTTAGTTGATAATAAGTCCACCGTCCGTGAAGTCGAAATAGCGACGGACGAGGAATCAGGACTACAGTGACGCACTAACGAAATCGGCCACAAGAGAGGTATAAGTGAATAACATCTCCCATCAACCCACCTGTCGAGCTCAGGTGTTTTGCGTTTGGAGACGATATCCACCCACCTCTGCCATGTTGACCGTGTAGTGCGTTTGTCGCACGTAGCCATATTATGACTATTTATCACATCACCGTGATTCATATACAATCAGAAAGCTACAAACGTCCTTTAATATCCAATTCACTCTACCTCGGAAATAATATATTTTCATATATGTTACGAAGGGAATTTTAGTTGATAATAAGTCCACCGTCCCGTGGGGTCGAACCAGCGACGGACGAGGAATCAGGACTACAGTGACGCACTAACGAAATCGCCACAAGAGGTATAAGTGAATAACATCTCCCATCAACCCACCTGTCGAGCTCAGGTGTTTTGCGTTGGAGACGATATCCACCCACCTCTGCCATGTTGACCGTGTAAGTGCATTTGTCGCACGTAGCCATATTATGACTATTTATCACATCACCGTGATTCATATACAATCGAAAGCTACAAACGTCCTTTAATATCCAATTCACTCTACCTCGGAAATAATATATTTTTTCATATATGTTACCGAAGGGGAATTTTTAGTTGATAATAAGTCCACCGTCCCGTGAGGTCGAACCAGCGACGGACGAGGAATCAGGACTACAGTGACGCACTAACGAAATCGGCCACAGAGAGGTATAAGTGAATAACATCTCCCATCAACCCACCCCGTCGAGCTCAGGTGTTTTTGCGTTTGGAGACGATATCCACCCACCTCTGCCATGTTGACCGTGTAGTGCGTTTGTCATACGTAGCCATATTATGACTTTATCACATCACCGTGATTCATATACAATCAGAAAGCTACAAACGTCCTTTAATATCAATTCACTCTACCTCGGAAATAATATATTTTCATATATGTTACCGAAGAGGAATTTTAGTTGATAATAAGTCCACCGTCCTGTGGGTCGAACCAGCGACGGACGAGGAATCAGGACTACAGTGACGCACTAACGAAATCGGCCACAAGAGAGGTATAAGTGAATAACATATCCCATCAACCCACCCGTCAAGCTCAGGTGTTTTGCGTTTGCAGACGATATCCACCCACCTCTGCCATGTTGACCGTGTAGTGTGTTTGTCGCACGTAGCCATATTATGACTATTTATCACATCACCGTGATTCATATACAATCAGAAAGCTACAAACGTCCTATAATATCCAATTCACTCTACCTCGGAAATAATATATTTTCATATATGTTACCGAAGGGGAATTTTTAGTTGATAATAAGTCCACCGTCCCGTGGGGTCGAAATAGCGACGGACGAGGAATCAGGACTACAGTGCCGCACTAACGAAATCGGCCACAAGAGAGGTATAAGTGAATAACATCTCCCATCAACCCACCCGTCGAGCTCAGGTGTTTTGCGTTTTGGAGACGATATCCACCCACCTCTGCCATGTTGACCGTGTAGTGCGTTTTGTCGACGTAGCCATATTATGACTATTTATCACATCACCGTGATTCATATACAATCAGAAAGCTACAAACATCCTTTAATATCCAATTCACTCTACCTCCCGGAAATAATATATTTTCATATATGTTACCGAAGGGAATTTTAGTTGATAATAAGTCAACCGTCCTGTGGGGTCGAACCAGCGACGGACGAGGAATCAGGACTACAGTGACGCACTAACGAAATCGGCCACAAGAGAGGTATAAGTGAATAACATCTCCCATCAACCCACCCGTCGAGCTCAGGTGTTTTGCGTTTGGAGACGATATCCACCCACCTCTGCCATGTTGACCGCGTAGTGCGTTTGTCGCACGTAGCCATATTATGACTATTTATCACATAACCGTTATTCATATACAATCAGAAAGCTACAAACGTCCTTTAATATCCAATTCACTCTACCTCGGAAATAATATATTTTCATATATGTTACCGAAGGGGAATTTTTAGTTGATAATAAGTCCACCATCCCGTGGGGTCGAACCAGCGACGGACGAGGAATCAGGACTACAGTGACGCACTAACGAAATCGGCCACAAGAGAGGTATAAGTGAATAACATCTCCCATCAACCCACCTGTCGAGCTCAGGTGTTTTGCGTTTGCAGACGATATCCACCCACCTCTGCCATGTTGACCGTGTAGTATGTTTGTCGAACGTAGCCATATTATGACTATTTATCACATCACCGTGATTCATATACAATCAGAAAGCTACAAACGTCCTTTAATATCCAATTCACTCTACCTCAGAAATAATATATTTTCATATATGTTACCGAAGGGAATTTTTAGTTGATAATAAGTCCACCGTCCGTGGGGTCGAAATAGCGACGGACGAGGAATCAGGACTACAGTGACGCACTAACGAAATCGGCCACAAGAGGTATAAGTGAATAACATCTCCCATCAACCCACCCGTCGAGCTCAGGTGTTTTGCGTTTGGAGACGATATCCACCCACCTCTGCCATGTTGACCGTGTAGTGCGTTTGTCGCACGTAGCCATATTATGACTATTTATCACATCACCGTGATTCATATACAATCGAAAGCTACAAACGTCCTTTAATATCAATTCACTCTACCTCGGAAATAATATATTTTCATATATGTTACCGAAGGAATTTTTAGTTGATAATAAGTCCACCGTCCTGTGGGGTCGAACCAGCGCGGACGAGGAATCAGGACTACAGTGGCGCACTAACGAAATCGGCCACAAGAGGTATAAGTGAATAACATATCCCATCAACCCACCCGTCGAGCTCAGGTGTTTTTGCGTTTGGAGCGATATCCACCCACCTCTGCCATGTTGACCGTGTTGTGCGTTTGTCGCACGTAGCCATATTATGACTATTTATCACATCACCGTGGTTCATATACAATCAAAGCTACAAACGTCCTTTAATATCAATTCACTCTACCTCGGAAATAATATATTTTCATATATGTTACCGAAAGGAATTTTTAGTCGATAATAAGTCCACCGTCCGTGGGGTTGAACCAGCGACGGACGAGGAATCAGGACTACAGTGACGCACTAGCGAAATCGGCCACAAGAGAGGTATAAGTGAATAACATCTCCCATCAACCCACCCGTCGAGCTCAGGTGTTTGCGTTTGGAGGCGATATCCACCCCCGCTGCCATGTTGACCCGTGTAGTGCGTTTGTCGCGCGTAGCCATAATATGACTATTTATCACATCACCGTGATTCATATACAATCAGAAAGCTACAAACGTCCTTTAATATCAATTCCTCTACCTAAAATATTATATTTTCATATATGTTACCGAAAGGAATTTTTAGTTGATAATAAGTCCACCGTCCCGTGAGGTCGAACCAGCGACGAACGAGGAATCAGGACTACAGTGACGCACTAACGAAATCGGCCACAAGAGAGGTATAAGTGAATAACATCTCCCATCAACCCACCCGTCGAGCTCAGGTGTTTTGCGTTTGGAGGCGATATCCACCCACCTCTGCCATGTTGACGTGTAGTGCGTTTTGTCGCGTAGCCATATCATGACTATTTATCACATCACCGTGATTCATATACAATCAGAAAGCTACAAACGTCCTTTAATATCAATTCACTCTACCTCGGAAATAATATATTTTCAAATATGTTACCGAAGGGGAATTTTAGTTGATAATAAGTCCACCGTCCCGTGGTCGAGACCAGCGACGGACGAGGAATCAGGACTACAGTGACGCACTAACGAAATCGGCCACAAAGAGGTATAAGTGAATAACATCTCCCATCAACCCACCCGTCGAGCTCAGGTGTTTTGCGTTTGGGGCGATATCCACCCACCTCTGCCATGTTGACAGTGTAGTGCGTTTGTCGCGCGTAGCCATATTATGACTATTTATCACATCACCGTGATTCATATACAATCGAAAGCTACAAACGTCCTTTAATATCAATTCACTCTACCTCGACCCCACGGGACGGTGGACTTATTATCAACTAAAAATTCCCCTTGGTAACATATATGAAAATATATTATTTCCGGTAGAGTGGTGGATATTAAAGTGCGTTTGTAGCTTTCTGTTGTATATAATCGCGATGATGTGATAAATAGTATTATGGCTACGTGCGATAAACGCTACCACGGTCAACATGGCAGAGGTGGTGGATATCGCCTTCAAAACGAAAACAACCTGGACTCGGTGGTGGGGTTGATGGGGAGATGTTATTCACTTATACCTCTCTTGTGGCCGATTTCGTTAGTGCGTCACTGTAGTCCCTGATTCCACGTCTGTCGCTGGTTCGACCCCACGGGACAGTGGACTTATTATCAACTAAAAATTCCCCTTCGGTAACATATATGAAAATATATTATTTCCGGGTAGAGTGGAATCGATATTAAAAGGACGTTTGTAGCTCTGATTGTATATGAATCACGGTGATGTGATAAATAGTCATGATATGGCTACGTGCGACAAACGCACACACGGTCAACATGGCAGAGGTGGGTGGATATCGTTCTCAAACGCAAAACACCTGGAGCTCGACAGGTGGGTTGATGGAGATGTTATTCAATATACCTCTCTTGTGGCGATTTGTTAGTCGTCACTGTAGTCCTGATTCCACGTCCGTCACTGGTTCGATTCACGGACGGTGGACTTATTATCAACTAAAAATTCCTTCGGTATCATATATGAAACATATTATTTCGCAGAGTGAATGTTGGATAAAGGACGTTTGTAGCTTTCGATTGTATATGAATCACGGTGATGTGATAAATAGTCATAATATGGCTATGGGCGACAAACCTTTTCTGGTCAACATGGCAGAGGTGGGTGGATATCGTCTCCAAACGCAAAACACCTGAGCTCGACGGGTGGGTTGATGGGAGATGTTATTCACTTATACCTCTCTTGTGGCCGATTTCGTTAGTGCGTCACTGTAGTCCTGATTCCTCGTCCATCGCTGGTTCGACCAATGGACGGTGTGGGACTTATTATCAACTAAAATTCCCCTTCGGTAACATATGAAAATATATTATTTCCGAGGTAGAGTGAATAGGATATTAAAGGACGTTTGTAGCTTTCTGATTGTATATGAATCGCGGTGATGTGATAAAATAGTCATAATATGACTCGTCACGACAACGCATTCTACGGTCAACATGGCAGAGGTGGGCGGATGTCGTCTCCAACGCCAAAACACCTGAGCTCGACGGGTGGGTTGATGGGAGATGTTATTCATATGCCTCTCTTGTGGCCAATTTCGTTAGTGCGTCACTGTAGTCCTGATTCTCGTCCTTCGCTGGTTTCGACCTGGGGCCGGACGGACTTATTATCAACTAAAAATTCCCCCTTCGGTAACATATATGAAAATATATTATTTCAGGTAGAGTGAATTGGATATTAAGGACGTTTGTAGCTTTTTCTGATTGTATATGAATCACGGTGATGTGATAAATAGTCATAATATGGCTACACGTGCCACAAACGCACTACACGGTCAACATGGCAGAGGTGGGTGGATATCGCCCCAAAACGCAAAACACCTGAGCTCACTTGGTGGGTTGATGGGAGATGTTATTCACTTATACCCTCTCTTTGTGGCCGATTTCGTTAGTGCGTCACTGTAGTCTGATTCCTCGTCCGTCGCTGGTTCGACCCCACGGGACGTGGACTTATTATCAACTAAAAATTCCTCGGTAAGCATATGAAAAAATATATTATTTCCGAGGTAGAGTGAAAATATGATATATGAATCATTTGTGATGTGTAGTCATATATATATATATATGTATATATATATATATATATATATATATATATATATATATATATATATATATATATATATATATATATATATATATATATATATATATATATATATATATATATATATATATATATATATATATATATATCTCTCTCTCTCTCTCTCTCTCTCTCTCTCTCTCTCTCTCTCTCTCTCGAGGTAAGTCACATGACTATCTTGCTGTAGTGAGTCACAGGTTCAAAAGCCACTTGAAAAGTAGAGATTTAAACCAATTCTGATTCTGTACATGGAAAGATGTAATTAGTCAGTCGATTGTTTTGGACATGTAATACTAGCTCTATGATATTCCTCGTCAAAGTTGGTTCCTTCTGTAGCTCAATGTGTGTGTGTGTGTGTGCGTTTGTGCGTGTAGCACCGTGTGAGCTTGAGCTTGATCTTTGTGTTGTCATAAATGTCACTATTTCACGCAAGTGCCAATTCACTTTAGTGATTTATTATCTTCCATGTGAAAGGCTAATATCATATCGATGAAATTAGCCAGCAGCGCTAAAATTAATAATCTCATCTTTTGTGAAGGAAATTCAATTTAGACTCCATGACTGATCACGCCCAGAGAACCTTCTGTATTGAACGTACTTCAAATACTCGAAGGTCTTCGGTGCGACCTTCGCTCGTAATGATATTCCAGGGGGCGTTCAGTTCGCTGCATAAATCTTTGCTTTCAATCACTTGTGTAAAGCTCACGCAATATTGGACCGATTCAAGATCGCACCCGGGCGTACCAATGCCCTATCTCACAGGTACCAGTACCCTACCCATGTAGGGTATTGGTAACCCCCGCACGTGCTCCCAGCTCACCTGGTACAATATTTTCCAATTTAGCATATGAAATAAAAATAAAGAATAAAGGTATGGAGACAGATACCCCATAAAGATAACTCCAAATTGTATATATGAGTAGGTTATTTTTTACAATTTTCATCTATTCCTTAGACGGTAACACAGGTTTTGGTATACAGTATTATGTGAAAAGCACGCCCATCATTATGAACATATGTTTCTATGAATAATGATTACTGCTTTATATCTCTGAATCCAAATGTTTAAAATCACGAGACCGTCTGTTCATTTCCTTAATTTCATTTAACCTCCGTCAATCTTTGTCAGAAGTTCACAACTGGCGTCAATATGGGAAAGCAAATTGTAACGTTGGTTGTTCAAGTCTTATATAGTTAAGTTCAACCAATAAACTCATAGATAAGTATAGAGATGCTAGCTAAGACAGAGTAATGACAAGTACAATTATTTATTTTGCTCGGTGTTTATGATTTTCGTAAGGTGAATTCCCAGCTAACTGGACCAGTGGGTGGTAGACACAGTACGCTGATGTTAGTCATTAGTTTTGCTTTCCTTTTACTCTAAACAGCTCAGAATGAGTGCTCTTAGTGACTCTGAGTCCAAGTTCATAGCTACTCAATGCAGAAATTGCAATTCCTTAAAATATCTGAACTTTCTGTCTATTAATTCATCTTTAGCGCAAAATTTAACTAAAACAAAAACAAAAGCTTATGATGTAGGTATGTGATTAGCTGTTGTTTTTAGTGTACTTAACAGTTTTATAAATGCAGTATTCTTATAATCAGGCAATCGTTACATTTCATAATTATATTTCTGAGCCATAAGCCAATTTAGGCTTGTGTGTGTGTTTTTTTTCACAAACGAAAATTATGAAGAAAATCATTTTGATCGATGATATTAATCTAGTCTTGGGCCGCTTTATTCGAAGACGTAAATCGTACGCTTCGTAAAAGACCCTAACTTACTATACATCAAAATTCTATTATGACAAATGAGATTAAAAACCATACCATAAAAATCACCCCTTAGAGAGTCCCTAGCCACCAATTAAAGAAAATAATCTGAATATAAACTTGCAGAGACTGGGAACCAGCCGTCGTTAAAATCAGTCCACCCTAAAAGTAGCGACTCTAAAGTGACGTTGCCTCATTACCGAAAGGATTTGCATATAAAGAGAGGGGGTACGGAAAATGGAGCGGGGGAATCGCTTCATGAAAGCTCTCTCGCAGTTTCTGTGCCTGATATTCACGTGTGGGATGGGGTGTTGTTGGGGGGGTGGGGAGGTTGAAGTAACGGGAAGGCGTCTTTTTAATTCTGAATATCACATTAACATTCTGGGTATTTGATAAAGGTTTGACTTCTGAATATCAATGTTGGACTTTGGAACGCGTTTATGAAAATATATTTTATGCTATATTTTGTTTGTGCATACGATTAAATTTATATACATATATATATATATATATATATATATATATATATATATATATATATATATATATATATATATATATATATATATATATATATATATATATATATATATATATATATATATATGTGTGTATGTGTGTGTGTGTGTGTGTGTGTGTGTGTGTGTATGTATGTGTGTGTGTGTGAAATATTTTCAGTTAAAACATATATTTCATATATATTAAAATATATATATATATATATATATATATATATATATATATATATATATATATATATATATATATATATATATATATATATATATATATATATATATATATCACTACCTCACCTAATTTAATAATCTGAATTAAACCTAATGCTAAAATGCAACTGATTCTCCTTGGCTAATACATCCCATCCACCGGAATTACGAAAAACTTGTTCCTTTTCATTCCAATGGGCAACGAACCTATGCACATAAAAGGGGAAAAGCGCACGTGCAGAAAATGAGATTCAGTCTCTTTGTGAACTTCTAGTCCTGAGATAATTGCACTTTGCATCTTCTTTCTTATAATCGTGGGAAACAGATGTTCCTCATGAAAAAGGAAATCCTCTGTGCATAAAATCCAGTTACATGAAAATTATAGCGGATTTTAAGGAGTGCATTCAATACCTTTTCGTAGATGTAAGATATTCCTAAACATATTTGTATGCCTGGGGAGTTGTATATTTTCTCTATTAAAAAAAAGTCATGTATAGCATCTAATGAACAATATTGGTCTAGTCTTCTATCCATCTACCTACACACACAAACACACACACACATATATATATATATATATATATATATGAAATTTTTTATCACACCGTGATTTATATACAATCATGAAGCTACAAATGTCGTTTAATATCAAATTCACGCTACCTCGAGTATCTCCGATGGAGAATTATCACCGAAGGAATTTATATAAGTGATAAATGAACAGGTACCACTGGGACGCGAACCCTTGACATGGACCCATTCAACGACTCCAGTAGACGTTACCACCGCGCCATCAAGACCTCTCTTGATGGCGCGGTGGCAAGTCGTCTACTGAGTCGTTGAATGGGTCCATGTGATAATTCTCCATCGGAGTCCCAGTGGTAAATTTGTTCATTTATCACTTATATATAATATATATCCCTTCGGTGATATATATATATATATATATATATATATATATATATATATATATATATATATATATATATATATATATATATATAAACGACATTTATATATATATATATATATATATATATATATATATATATATATATATATATATATATATATATATATATATATATATATATATATATATATATGTGTGTGTGTGTGTGTGTGTGTGTGTGTGTGTGTAATCATCGAATTCTCAAGCATATAGCA